>NC_135236.1:320694925-320997955 GCF_051348905.1 Ranitomeya variabilis
AGAGTTAAAATGTGGTAAATGTGGTTTGGACATCTTAATTTGAAGATCATAGAGCAGACCAATAATCCATATAATAGGCTGGAGTATTACATAGCAGGGAGTATAACATTGACTGTTCATTTTGAGGAAATGAGATGTGGAATGAATGAAAGTTCTGCCTATAAAGTTTTCTGCTTTGATTAAAATTTTGCAAAGCTTGCCTTCTTATAAATTCCCCAGATCTTTTTATATATTTTTTTTAACATACAGTTACCGTAAACTTTCTCTTTAGACTTTACATAGACACTTACTACTGTGCAAATGACTAATTTAACTAGAAAGTCATACAGAGCAGTTTTATTGGCAATAAATTTGCTAACTGCTCTTTTTCTTACTTTCACCTACCATTATAATGTATTTACGAAATAAATAGGTACGTGCACTTATTTCCCCAAGGTATTTGTATTTTCTTTTGCTTTTAAAGTGTTATGAAAACAAAAAGATCTCATTCAGAACACAACATATCACCTTTGACTTGACGTGAAAAAAGCAAGTGTTATATGTTGGCTCCTTTAATTTATTGGGTGATAAAAAATAAACTGGTGAACCACAAGATATAAAGAAAACAGGATTCAACTGGTCACTTCAGACTTCCTGCTAGGTGTAAAGACTGTTAAATTCATTAAAGAAACCCACCAGTCTGATTATCGAATGTCTGGAAAGGTTGAGGTAAAACAGAATAGTTGGTGTACTATTTGGGTAATAGAATATGAATGTTGCTGCGGGCTTTTAATGACCTTTTTAAATGAATAGATTAGACATAAAGCCATGTCCAAACCCAGTACTAAGCCTCCAAATGTGCTTTATTCTAATTGGTTTTAGCATAATCTGTGAATCTATGACATGTAAATAATGTTTCATCTAACCTGAATTCTTTATCTTTGTATAATGAATTCATTGTTTTGTCAATGAAAGACTTACCATGTCACAAATATGATTAAAAATCGTCCATTTAGACTATCTTAAGAAAACATTCAAAATCAAATGGAATCTGAATATAAGTAGTATACTTCTGCAATGATATATCTTATTCTTGTTTTGTGACTAGAATGTAAATAATGTTGGAAAAACTGACTTAAAAAAGTAATTAAAAGGGTTGTCCAGTTACAATATACAGTAATCTATACTCGGGATAAGTAATTGATATCAGATTGGTGGAGTTCTAACACAAAGCACTCGGACTGATCAGCTGGTATAGGCTCCAGCAGCGGCTTGGTATAAACACTTCACAGCTTCATTCAATGTACAGTGGCCACTTCAAGCGTATAGGTGTGTTCTGCAGTACCCTGGAGCGGCCACTACCCATTGAATGGAGCTGCTCAGTACAGCTCTGTTTAGTGTGTTTAGTACATCTGGCTACTGAAAAAATATATTTATGATATTGAATATGATATTGAAGACTTATACTGAGGATACCATAGCTCATCAATGTATTGTTACTGGACAACTCATTTAAGGGAGAGCAAAAAATACAAAAAAAATCAGTTCAAGTCTCCGGACTTTATGGCATGCTGCCGATAAATTACAAAACATTTCCAAGCTAATAAGTTCCCTCTAACATATAATTGAATAAGTTTGTATGTTCTATTCCTTTAGGCATGAGTATTAGAACTTAAGGAATCTTTTGCAATTAAATTTTTCTGACTTTGATGAATTGTCCCCCAAAACTGAGATTCACAATAAATAAATATCAATACTAGAAAGCTTCTAATTGCTCAGAAAATACATGTGTGTGTGAAGAGAGAGAGCCTTGCTGACTAGCATAGCTTATACTTTACAGTTGAGGAAAAGAGAACCCCGCTGGACATGAGAGTTACACTCTACATAAGAGAGGGTCTTACCTAGTGACTCTGGAGATGGAAAATGACTCAGCCGCACAAACTGTGATCCACTGGGAACCGCTGATTTCTGATGGCATAGTAATTGCCAATGTAAAAGGTATGATATCTGTAAGATGTCATAGCTACAGGGCATTATGTAGGTCTGCACGGCAATGCAACATGGCATTTGCCAGTTCTGTGATGCTTTAGCAGTGTTGGAGTGTAGTGTAAGCTCATATGGTCAGCGGGGTCCTCTCTTTGTTCTACCAGGTGTAAGTTCTTATGGTCAGCGGGATCCTCTCTTTGTTCTGCAATGTGTAAGTTCTTATGGTCAGCAGAATCCTCTCTTTTCCACTTGTAAAGTTTAAGCTCTTATGGCCAGAAAAGTTATTCTCTCTCTTTTCTCCCCTACATTACATGCTTTCCAATAATGAAATACACCAAAAATTCAAGGTTGGTAGAAAATTCTTTAAAGCTGGTTAATTTGAATTTCGCTCACCTATCCTGCTGCCCTGAATACATATTAGCATAGGTCAATACTCCATCACACAGAAATATTTAATGTGCATTTACATGAGCCGATTTCAGACTGTTAAAGAAGTTCCGATCAGCTATATTCAAGTTGTTCTTCACATATATACCTGCCAATTTACACAGGCTGATGAAGTTTGATGGACACAGAAGGATCACTAGTAGAACATTCTGATCCTACACAGTATCATGTTATTGTCAGCTAATCATATGCTTACACTGAGCAAGGTGCTGCCAAGAATGATAGTTTTATAAATGATCCAATCATCTGTTGAATTCTCATTTTGCTCTTTTGTTGTGTGATTGCCAACCTGTTTACATGTAATGTAAAAACATATGTCTACATTGATGTATTCTTAAATGTGTATTCTACACACTCTGTTTTTCAAGCAATCTCCATGCTGCACATATTGTATGTTATACATACACTGCATGTTAAAAATTGCATGTTACACACACTGTACATCACATGCATGAACACTTAATGCACACACATTCAAAAACACAATATGTTAGACACGTCCACGTTATATGCTACATTCATACGTGCTACACGCAATCACAATCATGTCACACACACTGCATGTTATACGCACAATGCATGCTACATATACTAAAGATTACACATTGCATTTTATACACACACACTTTGCATGTTACCCAAACACACTGCATGTTGCACACATTGCATTTCACACATACAATGCATGTTACACACACTATTTTACACAAAAACTGCATATTACATACTCTGCATTTTACAAACACACACTGCAGGTGATACATGCACTGCATTCTTAAACTAAAATATAAGATATATTTCACTGCATAAAAGTTTAATTTAACACAAAGCAGCCATTGAATTTATATTGTTAAGAGTCAAATTACACTCTGCAATGACAGGATATCTATTTGCATTGTGATACCTTTGTCATTTTAAGATTGGCTTCATTAAAACCAAACTCTGCCCTGGTCTTCCAGGCTTTATTTTCCTTTTCATTTCCTCCATACTCCTGCAGGGTGAAGAACCTTTTGGTCTCTTCACCATGATGTCAACAAAAGGTCCTTCTACTCTTCTAAAGGCCCCGTCACACATAGCGAGATCGCTAGCGAGATCGCTGCTGAGTCACAAGTTTTGTGATGCAACAGCGACCTCAGTAGCGATCTCGCTATGTGTGACACGTACCAGCGACCAGGCCCCTGCTGTGAGATCGCTGGTCGTGTCGGAATGGCCTGGACCTTTTTTTGGTCGTTGAGGTCCCGCTGACATCGCTGAATCGGTGTGTGTGACACCGATCCAGCGATGTCTTCACTGGTAACCAGGGTAAACATCGGGTTACTAAGCGCAGGGCCGCGCTTAGTAACCCGATGTTTACCCTGGTTACCAGCGTAAATGTAAAAAAAAACAAACAGTACATACTCACCATCTGATGTCCGTCAGGTCCCTTGCCGTCTGCTTCCTGCTCTGACTGAGATCCGGCCGTACAGTGAGAGCACAGCACAGCAGTGACGTCACCGCTGTGCTCTGCTCTCACTGTACGGCAGCACTCAGTCAGAGCAGGAAGCAGACGGCAAGGGACCTGACGGACATCAGATGGTGAGTATGTACTGTTTGTTTTTTTTGGTAACCAGGGTAAACATCGGGTTACTAAGCGCGGCCATGCGCTTAGTAACCCGATGTTTACCCTGGTTACCCGGGTGCTGCAGGGGGACTTCGGCATCGTTGAAGACAGTTTCAACGATGCCGAAGTCGTTCCCCTGATCGTTGGTCGCTGGAGAGAGCTGACTGTGTGACAGCTCCCCAGCGACCACACAGCGACTTACCAACGATCACGGCCAGGTCGTATCGCTGGTCGTGATCGTTGGTAAATCGCTATGTGTGACGGGGCCTTAACTCCAGAAACTACATCAATAATGCAGGACTAATATCATGAGTGCAGTTTTTGGCTTGTAAAGGCCCTATTGAGGATACCAGCCATGTACAATTACCGATTTTCTCATTACTGCTAGCCCTGCCGCTGCAACCACCTGCTTCTTCCAGCATCAAATTTGCGCGTTCCTCTTCTGCTCATCTGACATCTTCACTTGGTCCCAGGGCCAAGAAGGCCTTTGCCTCCATGATCTGCACCTTGTTTCAGGACATTATTACATGCATAAACAGCGCCTGGGGCGATGCACCTAATGAGGCCTACTTGACCCCATAAGTCTTAGCTCTGTGTGAAGATGCCAAAACTGCAGAAGAGGATGTTGCACACACAGAGCTGGAAGGAGCTGCAAAGAGTACTGGTTAGAAATGATAGTGATGTAAATGTAAGCCTGCAAGGGCAGGGTCCTTGCCCTTCTGTATCAGTTTGCTTACTGTAAATGATATCTGTAACTTGTATGTAACCCATTCTCATGTACAGCACCATGGAATCAATGGTGCTATATAAATAAATAATAATAATAATGTAACAGATAAGTCATTTTTTCCACTCTATGCACATTATGCTCTGGAGTGTAGAGAAAACGTATGAACCAGTGAACTTTGCATTGAATAACCTTGATGCAAATTGTATATAAGAGCTAAATTTTACTAAAATGATACATTTAAATCTTGGCAGATTTATCCATCATTATTGATATGCAAAAATAAAATAAAGCTATTTCATATTCAGTTTAAAGATAGATAAAATTTAGAGTTAAAGGCTTTAAGAATTTTAAGAACATTCTGTTTTCTGCTATTTTACACTCAATGTGGGCATAGTTAGCTATGCAAACAAGCTGTAAACCAGATTTATGTATTGCTTCTTTCTAAAAAGTCACAAAAAAGGTAAAAAACGCCCTCCAGCATTAAATGTAAAAACTAGTAGACAGAAATTTATATCTAAATTTTCGAAAAACATCAAGTAGCATTGTTATTTATTGTTATTGTTTGGTTCAAATAACAGCAACACAGTCACAAGCAGAACTTACTTTAAAAAGTCTCCTCGTAATTGGTGATGAGCGAGTATGCATGCTATTCGAGATTTCCGAGCATGCTCAGGTGATCTCCGAGTATTTTGAGAGATTTAGTTTGTGTCACCGGAGCTGCATCATTTGCAGCTTCTAGACAGCCTGAACACATGTGGGTATTCCCTAACAAACAGGCAACCCCCACACGTGTTCAGGTAGTCTAACAGCCGCAAATCATGCAGCTGCGGGGACACAAACTAAATCTCTAAGCGCAAAAAGCTCAGAGATCACCTGAGCATGCTCGGAAATCTCGAGTAGTGAGCATCATCGCTCATCACTGCTCATAATAACTTCCCCAGTCTACACGAGAAATTATATTTATAAAGCTCAGGGGCAAACACAGAAAGAAGAGGGCCGAAGCAAGAATGGTACATGGACCCTTTGGAGTCCAATATTTCATCATATCCTTAGTTTTTACTTTTTTTGGACAGCTTATGGACAGAAGATATTTTTACGGACACATTGTAAAACCATAGTAAATAATTGTGATAATCAGTTATACATGTCTACAGCCCATTATTCTGATATGTAGATATCAAATGTATTCACTTTAAAGTGTAAAAGGATAACTACAGTTAAAATAATCCATCTAAGATTCTTCAGCTCCAAAAAAATAAAAAAATCATGAACGCCTTACATTTTTATTTACGGATATGGAAAAAAGTGCCCTAGTTTTTACAGAATGTCCTGGGATTTCTAGAAGGTTTGCAACTCAGATCATAATGTTTTGCTTTTTTTTGTCTGTGACAGAAACTCCATGCTGCTTTGGAGGACGTAGTGGCTCCTTTATCTCGAGTCCCACTCTGGCTGCACAGGTTGCACCAATGATATGTCTGTTCGAGCTTTTCCTGCCTAAAAACAGTGCAACAATTTTTATTTATTATTTTTTCCTTATTCATTTTAGTCAAAAGTATGCAACTTTAAAAACATTTATTGTAGTGGGAATTTACCATTAAGTGTAACATGTCACTTCACAAACACATTGCTATATCTTAATGTATTCACTTCCCTATTCAGAGTACTTCAGTTCAGACAAATAATCATTTTAAGAAGGAATAACTCATTCATATATTAGGCTCTGCTTTAGCTGTAACATATAACTTAAAGGGGAAGCAAAGAAGAGGACATCATCGTATGAAGATGGGAGGCGCCGGACCCAGACCGCGACGCCCATGGGACCGCATCGGGACCGCCCCTGGGTGAGTATAACCTAACTTGTTCTTCTTATCTTTCAGGATACATTGAGGGCTTATCTACATACAGCATTACAGAATGCGTAGATAAGCCCCTGATGCCGCTGGCCTTAGCTTACAGGCGAATTTTGGGGTGACAGATTCCCTTTAATATGAGTAAAATAGTCGTTTGAAAAATTAGTCAAATTGCATCTATATACTTTAGTAAGCTCATTTCTTTGAAACATTTTATTAGAAAAACTGGAAAATATTAAATTATAATATTGCAATAAAAGCAATGTGGGAATAACAAAACAATTCAGCTTTGGTTATAGAAGTATGGTGGAATATGTTACCATAGTTATCATGTACAAATAGTGGAATTAAAATCACAAATGATGATACCTTTTATGAAAATGCCCATTGTAAAGTGTTTGATTCCTTTTAATTTCCAATGGAAACCTATCAATTTATATAATGAGAGATATGTTTGTGTTTGCAATCCTTACTGGACTAATTGCCAAGCAATACATCAGTAATTAAAACCTGGGAGGTCTAAGGACTGTAACATTTACTAGAAGTCAATGTTGTGCTTGTAAACCTACATTCACAATGTGTGTCTAACACCTCATCAGCTCCAGACCTGACCTATGTATCACCAGATTTCCCCTAGTTTTTAAGCTGAAATATACAATCTATTCCCTAATGCTAAATTCTCTATTTCAAATCTGCAATTAGCTGAATACGTATTGGGAATGGATTTCACTACCTGGTTTCAGAGTTCTTCTAAGGGATATAGTGAGATGTTATTATTATTTTAGCAAAGTTAGTATCTTCTATTTTGATGTTTTTACTCTATTGCTTGGGTTTTGACAAGTTTACTTACAAAACTGTATGATCCTATTTAGATGAATTTTGCAGTATGTCAGTATTGGACCCAATAATTAGAATGATCAAGATGTAATCTTGACACACCAATAATACGGTGCTTCAGAGGAAAAAAATAAAAGTCAATACTATAGAGCAACCTCTAGCACTCAATTAATAAGAAAAAGGCTTTTATCATGAAAAACATGGAATTTTTGAAATTTTTATTCTGGGAATTCACAGCCGGAATTCACAGCCGCTAAAAGGGATACAACAGAAAATGGTTCTACCCAATGTTTCGGCCTCCTATATGGCCTTTTTCTAGGGGCAATACTTTTTCACACCCCAGATCTGGTTAAATATTTCAAGTAGAGGGGATCTACACATGCGAGTCATCTTATGTGGTGCATCTGATTAAGTGTCCTTGCAGCCTCAGATATGTTGTGGAAACTACTCAGCATATACAAGACCGCATATCGCAGCACAAATCGACTGTAAGATGTAGGAGACTCATGCAACCCATTCCTGCACATTTTGCTGCCGCTGGCCACAATGTATCCCGACTGAAATATCAAGTTATAAAAAGTGTTTCACTACCCAGGAGGGGAGGAGACAGGATTAAGAAACTTAAAGGGGTTGTCCACTACTTTCAATTAACCCCCCTATGTATCCCCCCGGGGCCCCTGATGATTTGTGCAAATACCTTCTTTAGCCGTTTTCGCCTGTGAGCGGCGCTATGCTGGTGCCTGAGTCCGGGTCACGTGACCCCCAGGCTTCAGCCGCCGCTCATTTCCGCCGACGTCACGTCAATTTCCAGACTCTGGAAATTGACGTGACGTCAGTAGCAGGCGTGTCCCCAGGCTCCACAGACAGCAGTCACTCAAAGAGTGACTGGGCTGTGGGCGGGGCTGAGGCTGCCTGCGGGGCCGTGCTGGGGGCGGGCGGGGCCGTGCTGGGGGCGGGCGGGGCTAGGCAGGGATGTGCGGGTGGGCGCCGGTGCTGTGCGGTCCCGGTCCCCGGCGATGTGCGGTCCCGGGCGCCGGCACTGTGCGGTCCCGGTCCCCGGCGCTGTGCGGTCCCAGTCCCCGGCGATGTGCGGTCGCCGGCGCTGTGCGGACCGGTATGTGCTGGGGGGTGGTGTGTGTGTGTCTGTCTGTCTCTGTGTGCAGGCATCGTCCGATGGGACAACAAGTCCCATCGGGCTCTGCCTGCTACAGTGGCAGTGAGTGACACATTAGCCAATGATGGGACAGTAGTAGTCCCATCATCCGGCTAATGTGTTGAATGTAAAAAAAAAAAAAAATACACATATACAGTACATACATACATACATACATACAACACACGACGACACTCACCATGCGACGCCATGCGACAACATGCACCATGCGGCGACATGCACCATGCAACGACACGCAACATGCGCCATGCGACGGCATGCGACATGTACCATGCAATGACATGCGCCATGCGACGACATGGGATGACATGCGCCATTCGATGACATGCGCCATGCGACAACATGCGACATGCGCCATGCGACAACATGCGCCATGCAGCATGCGACGACATGCGCCATGCAACTACACGCACCATGCGGCGACATGCACCATGCAACGACACTCACCATGCGGCAACATGCGCCATGCGACGGCATGCGACATGTACCATGCAATGACAGACGACATGCGCCATGCGATGACATGCGCCATGCGACAACATGTGACATGCGCCATGCGACAACATGTGACATGCGCCATGCGACAACATGCGACATGCAGCATGCGACGACATGCGCCATGCAACTACATGCACCATGCGGCGACATACACCATGCAACGACACTCACCATGCGGCAACATGCGCCATGCGACGGCATGCGACATGTACCATGCAATGACATGCACCATGCGACGACATGGGACGCCGTGCGCCATGCGATGACATGCACCATGCGACAACATGCGGCATGCGCCATGCGACAACATGCGACATGCAGCATGCGACGACATGCACCATGTGACAACATGCGCCATGCAGCATGCGATGACATGCGCCATGCAACATGTGACATGCAGCATGCGACGACATGCACCATGCGACGACATGCGCCATGCAACTACATGCACCATGCGACGACATGCGCCATGCGACGACATGCGCATACAGTACATACATACAGAACATACAGACATACAGTACATACATACATACAGACATACATTACATTAAACATAGATTACATACTCACCATCACTTGTCACTTTGATCCCCGAAGCCATTGTCATCTGTAAAAAATATTAAAATAATAAACAAACACTATACTCCCTGATCCGCAGAAATCCAATTAAAACGAGTGTCCCTCGACGATCTCCCGTGGAGAGCTGGAGCATCTGCTGATGCAACCACTCACCAGGGGCTCCAGGAAGACAATGAGGGGAGGAAGGTATCCTTCCACAATGTATTCCCCACAATGTATTCCTACGCCCCTGTGAGAAAATAGTCCCTAGTCTCACTTTATGGCATGCTGTATGAGAAAGTTCCCACGCAGCTTTTTGCCATAAAGTGAGACCAGTGAACTTTAGTAACCTCAGTGATACACTGCAGGAGCCATTGCCTCCTGTCAGTGTCACTGAGGGTCCTATAGAGCAGTGACATCAACCCTAACCCTAACCGTAAACGTGACAGAAATACGTGGCACTTTAATACGTGACACTGAAATACGTGGCACGTGGCACTTAAATCCGTGGCACTGAAATCCGTGGCACTGAAATACGTGGCACTTAAATACGTGGCTCTGAAATACGTGGCACTTACATAGGTGGCACTTAAATCCGTGGCACTGAAATACGTGTCACGTGGTACTTACATACGTGGCACTTATATACGTGGCACTTACATACGTGGCACTTATATACGTGGCACTTATATACGTGGCACTTATAAACGTGGCACTTATATACGTGGCACTGAAATACGTGGCACTTATATACGTGGCACTTAAATCCGTGGCACTTAAATCCGTGGCACTTACATAGGTGGCACTTAAATCCGTGGCACTGAAATACGTGTCACGTGGTACTTACATACGTGGCACTTATATACGTGGCACTTATATGCGTGGCACTTACATACGTGGCACTTATAAACGTGGCACTTATATACGTGGCACTTATATACGTGGCACTGAAATACGTGGCACTTACATAGGTGGCACTTAAATCCGTGGCACTGAAATACGTGGCACTTACATAGGTGGCACTTAAATCCGTGGCACTGAAATACGTGTCACGTGGTACTTAAATACGTGGTACTTAAATACGTGGCACTTACATACGTGGCACTTACATACGTGGCACTTATATACGTGGCACTTATATACGTGGCACTGAAATATCGTGGCACTATGTCAGAAAATGTTCATTAAACGGTTAGGGGTGAGGTTAGGGGTAGGGTTAGGGTTTGGATCCCTTTATCACCCTGATGGTGGTGGGTGGTGTTTCAGTGTTTTTTTCTGTTTTTTTCTATAAAAACGCATGTGTTTTTAACGCAAACAAACGCATGTGCTTAAAAACGCATGCGTTTACATAGACAGCAATGCATTTTTTTGCCGCAAAAAAACGCATGCGTTTTTTTGCGGCAAAAAAACTATGAAACTGAGCTGTGAAATGATGAATCCGGCCTTGGAATCCGTTTTTTCATGCATGTTTCCATTCAAATCATGCACATTTTCCGTTTATTTACTTATTTCCAAAAACGGCATTAAAATCGCGCATAAACCGCACCAAAAAAAGCATCAAAACTGCACCAAAAACTGCACCAAAAACTGCATCAAAACCTGGTGCAGTTTTGCAGTTTTGGTGCAGTTTGCCGTTTTGGTGCGGTATTGATGCAGTTTTTGGTGCGGTTTTGATGCAGTTCTTGGTGCGGTTTTGATGCAGTTCTTAGTGTGGTTTTGGTGTGGTTTTGATGGAGTTTTTGGTGCGATTTTGGTGCGGTTTTTGCGCAGTTTTGATGCAGTTTTTGGTGCAGTGTTGATGCAATTATGGTGCGGTTTTGATGCGATTTTTTTCAGTTTTGATGCATTTTTTATGCAGTTTTTTGCACGGTTTTGATGCATTTTTTAATTCGCTTTTGTTGCGGTTTTTGCGCGGTTTTTAGGCGTTTTGGTGCGTTTTTGAAAGGTAAATAAAGATGTATTATTGAACAAAAAAAAAGATTTGTGATGTCATTGTCCAACCTCCTCTTTTACATTTGTCCAACCCACACTCCTTTAAACACACAGAAAGACAGATAGATGATAGATGAAATGGATAGACAGATCTACATATAGATAGATCTATAGATGCATACATCTATCTATTCATATATCTATCTGTAGATGTGTCTGGATAGATATCTATTGATAGATGTATGGATAGCGTAGGGTGTGTGTCCACTGTCCGGATTACATCCGAATGAGCTGCAGATTGTATGTTGTGTACTTGTAGTTCCATCGGATGATGCCTGCACACACCCCAAAAGACCCCCCCCCCACAGCCCCGCACACATCCGAACAGCCCACAGACATCGCACACACCTGAACAGTCCAGCACAGCGCAGCACACATCCGAACAGCGCGCAGACCCCGCCCGCCCACACATAGACGCACACCGTCACCGCCCACACACTTCCATCCTCCCGAGCTGCTGCGTTTCTCGGACCCACATCCGCAGCAAAACTGCAGATCTTTTTTACATCTGCGGTTTTGCGGCGGATGTGCCCGACTCAATGAAAGTCTAAGGCCATGTTCACACATAGCGGTTTTTACTGCGGATCTGCGGCGATTTTGATGCTGCGGGTCCGCAGCAGTTTCCATTGCGTTTACATTAACATATAAACCCTATGGAAACCGCAAACCGCTGTGCGCATGCTGCGGGAAAAACCGCGCAGAAACGCAGCAGTTTAAAACCCGCAGCATGTCACTTCTTTGTGCAGAATCGCAGCGATTCTGCACCCATAGGAATGCATTGAACCGCTTACTTCCCGCATGGTGAGAAAAATATCCGGCACTCCAAATAAATTATAAAAAATTTATTTATTCAACATAAATCCAGTTTAAACGTAACGTTTCGGTCAATCTTGACCTTCATCAGACTAGAACATAAAAGACAATTATAACACGGTGTTACATAAATATAAATCCATAATACAATCAAGCAATTTTGAGAAAATAACAAATAAGGAAGAAGAAAATCAGTATATACCATTATACATGATTTATCAAATAATGTCGATCAAACACGACCATGATGATAACATTAGTATACAGTTCACAGAAGTGCTCTTCTCTATACACATAAATAAAATTGATGTGGCCATATAGCTGTCCAAAAAATAAAAAGGAAACATAGAAAAAGAAAAATGAACACAACAAAGTACAGCCCCTTATGGAAATGAACAAATCAGTTTTCTTACCGCTGTTTGCAAATTAGGAGTGACGTGATAGATTTTTTCTAATACTTCCCGCATGGGGCTGTGCCCATGATGCGGGAAGTAAGCAGATCATGTGCGGTTGCTACCCGGGGTGGAGGAGAGGAGACTCTCCTACAGGCCCTGGGAAGCATAAATAGTGTAAAAAAAAAGAATTAAAATAAAAAATGATGCTATACTCACCTCTCAGCGCTGCACGCGGCCGTCCGGTATCAGGGTTGGTGTGCGAGCAGGGCCTGTGGTGAAGTCGCGGTCACATGACCGTGATGACGCCTGGGTCAAATGACCGTGACGTCACGAAGGTCCTTCTCGGCACAGCATCTTTGGAGCTGGACCGCCAGGTGCAGCGCCGAGGAGATCGCGACGTCAGAGGGTGAGTATAGCCAATTTTTATTATTTTTTACATTACTATTGATGCTGCATATTGCTGCATATGCAGCATCAATAGTATAGGCGGAAACCCGCAGCGGAAATAGCGGAACAAACCGCGATAAATCTGCAGGGATAACCGCAGCGGTTTTGCCCTGCAGATTTATCAATTCCGCTGCGGGAGAACCTGCAGAGCACGCCGCAGAGTGTGCACATAGCCTAAAGGTGCAGAAACGCTGCAGTTCCGTACAAAAGAAGTGACATGCTGCGAGAAAAAAAAGCTGCGTTTTCGGTGCGGCCTTTTCCGCAGCATGTGCACAACAAGTCTGCGGCTCCCATTGACTTACATTGGTTGTGCACTACACTGCGGATTTGATGCAATTCAGTGCGGCAAAAAACGCTGCGGATCTGCAATCAAATCCACAATGTGTGCACACAGCCTTAGCATTTAGGGAACCGAGCAAAAAAGCCAAGCAAAAAACAAGTGTGGGATTGCACTTTTTTTGCCATTTCATTGCACTTTGAATTTTTTTCACATTTTCTGCTACACGACAAGGTAAAACCAATGGTGTCGTTCAAAAGTAGAACTTGTCCCGCAAAAGATAAGCCCTCACATGGCCATATTGACGGAAAAATTATGGCTCTGGATAGAAGGGGAGCGATAAACGAAAACAAAAAAGCTGCAGGGGTGAAGGGGTTTAGAAACATGGATATGGACATATCTATGGAAATAGACATATATCTGTATGTATCTATCTATCCCATATCTATCTATCTATCTATCTATCTATCTATCTATCTTTCCCTCTATCTGTGTGTAATGGAGTGTGGGTTGGACAAATGTAAAAGAGGAGGTTGGACAGAAATGACATCACAAATCTGTTTGAAGACAGAGGAGGGAGAGGAGGGAGGGGTTGGGTGTGTTTTGGAGAGGGTGTGCTAGGTTCAGGCTTAGTAGCAGTGCAATGCATCATGGAACTTGTAGTATTAGAGCACAATGACTCAGGAGAAAGGAAGTTGTCGATTAACCCCATGAGAGCTGAATCCAGCACTAAAGTGGGCTGCTACAGCATGATAAAAGGTAATATTGCTAAAATAAACACAGTAGATGTTTTCAGTGGCACATAATAGCAAGATTTATGAAAAAAAAAAAAAAAGGTTATAGTAGTGGACAACTTCTTTAAACTAAGGGAATCCCATTGGATTTTTACACTACAGACACTGGAACCATGGGGTCTGAATAGGGAGTATGAAATTACCTATTGAATACCTGAATTTTGTTTTGTAAAATTGAATGACTTGTCTTTTTTTTCTGTAAAATTGACTTAACATATGTATTATTTTGTCTCCTTTCGCTCTTTCAGGTTACATAACGAACCTGGTAATATAGTATGGTCATTGTTACCTCTTTGATTTTTCCTGTATTATCTATTATTTTTTTCTCATTTATTCTTTTATTCTTTCCCCCATTCTTTTACTCCCCTTCTCTTCCCTTTTTTCCCCTGTTATTTTCCTTATTTATTTTTCTTATTTATCTTCCGGATTTATTTCTCTTGCTTTTTTTTTGTTTTTCTCTTGTTTTTTCTTGCTTTTTTCACCTTTCCTCTTCCGTTGTGAATTACATTCTTATATCTTATGATTACATCCCTCTTTTGGTTTCTTTCTTCTTCGTCCCCTTTTCTCCCTTCTTCTTTAGTTTATCTCACATTTTTCCCCACTTACTAATAGCTTGATACTGTATATGCAAGCATAGCTTCTCTCTCCTCTTTCCTATGGGCAGTGACACTGTCCAGCTTTTTCTAACGTAACACTTAATAGGGTAGTGCGCATGCGCACCTTCGGCCTCTTCCTTCGGCTCTCTTTGGTACAGCTTGGTTAGCTTAGATGATTCAGAGTGCACTTGCTCTCCTAACTTCTCTCTCTCTGTCTTTTCCGGCACCATTCGGCCTCGGCACTCACATGGTTCACAGGATGTGACCTCACCACCTTATATAAGGTCCTTTTACACCAGAATAACCACTTTCCTGGGACACTCCGCACATGATGCCACATACAATTACAGGTAAATTATCATTTAAAGTGGTGCACTTTGTTTCCCTGTAGCTTCCTTCTGTTCTTTTATAATCCCTAATAGCTTGCTCATGTGGCTTTGTTTCTCACATCAGTCTGCTTTCTGTATTTTCGGTCTCATTATTTCATTTTGTTTGTTTGGGTTTCATATGATAAGTGTAACAGTTTTGATCCTTATAACATTCTAACACAGATGTTTGGGACTTGTTTTCCCTGTTGGGGGTTATGATCATTCCCATCGAACATGATAATAATATTATATTATACATTTGCTTAAATAAACCTTTTTTCCCTGAGCTGTCGCTAGGGATAGGTACTTCTTGTCGACCAGATAATTGGCTCATATACTTGGTTTTTTCCTTTTTGAACATAAATCAAGATTAATTGGTTATTTTCTTTATGTATGGATTTACATTATATAATGACTTGTATTGAATTGGACTATTTTGTATAAATGCATAATGTTTTGTTGTATTCATTACGACTTTTCCTGTGACACATGCCAATCTTATTTTGTAATGTTTTATGTACAATTTGTCTTTGTTACGTAGAATTGTAGAATGAACCCTTGAAAAAGGCCATACAGGCCAAAATGTTGGGTGGAACTATTTTCTGTTGTATCCCTTTTACCGGCTGTGAATTCCCAGAATAAAAATTTCAAACATTCAATGTTTTTCATGATAAAAGCCTTTTTTTCTTATCAACTGACTGCTAGCGGTTGCTCTATAGTATTGGGCCCAAATCAGTTTACTATATATTTTTATGGCATGAATTTGTGATAAATTGATGCTATATGGTAAGTGTCTTTCTCTTTGCACACCTATTACGTTCAATGAGCAAATCTTGTCTACAAATTGCTTATGTCTGGCATATAGACCATGGATCATTGTGCTCGCCATATGCCATCCTGACACAATAAAGTTGTCCAAACAACTGATTTCTGTGGGATTTGTCCGCCTTCTATTGGGATAAGGATTGGGCAGTTTCAATTTCTTCACAGGATTCTTTTTTTCTGCATGTAGGTAAGCTTCCGCCAGATGAGTATGGCAGTGTCTAAGGAACCATTTACACAGAATGGTGAGTGATACCGCCGATTGGTAAACTTTTACTGATTGGATTTGAATGCATATCGATGTCCACTGAGTGATCTACACTAGTTCTACACTGATTACACAGATAAATGCAGTGCTGAGAGCAATAGTTTTTATGCTGCATAAAAGATAATTTCATCCAATGAATAAGTGTTTTGCTCTTTCATCAGGTGACCTGCAGCCTACTGTATTTACTTCTTCAATAGTCATACAGTGCCACTATACTACTTGGCCATGATTGGTGATTAGTTGTCCATTTATCCAAAGTGTCCGAAGAGCTATTATTCAACATGAATATGCAAGGTTGCATGTTATTGGTACCACTGTGATCAGCCTGTGTGATATAAACATACTATTATGACATGCAGTCTCGTCCCCCATTGTGTACATCTGAGACATCATTGGTTCGCAATTGTAAAGAGAGATACCAGCATCTGATCCCAGTGACTACCTCTTGAAGCTCATCAAGAGAATGCCAAGAGTGTGCAAAACAGTCATCAAAGCTAAAGGTGGCTACTTTGAAGAACCTAGAATATAAGACATAATTTCAGTTGTTTCACATTTTTTTGTTAAGTATATAATTCCACATGTGTTAATTCAGAGTTTTGATGCTTTCAGTGTGAATGTACAATTTTCATAGTCATGAAAATGCAGAAAAATCTTTAAATAAGAACGTGTGTCCAAACTTTTAGTCTGTACTGTATTTGATCCCTTGCTGATTTTGTATGTTTACCCACTGGCAAAGACATGAACAGTCTATAATTTTAAGGGTAGGTTCATTTTAACATTGTGACATAGAATACCAAAAATAAAATTCAGAAAATAACATTGTATAAAATATATAAATTTATTTGCATTTTACATTGAGAAATAAGTGTTTCATCCCCTACCAACCATTAAGAGTTCTGGCTCCTACAGACCACTTAGACGCTCCTAATCAACTCGTTACCTGCATTAAAGATAGCTGTCTTACATAGTCACATTTATAAAAGACTCCTGTCCACAGACTTAATTTATCAGACAGTCTCTAACCTCTACAACATGGGCAAGATCAAAGAGCTTTATAAGGATGTCAGGGGCAAGATAATAGACCTGCACAAAGCTGGAATGGGCTACAAAACCATAAATAAGACACTGGGTGAGAGGAAGACAACTGTTGGTGCAATAGTAAGAAAATGGAAGAAATGCAAAATGACTGTCAATCGACATCGATCTGGGGCAGCATGCAAAATCTCACCTAGTGCTGTATCCTTGATCATGAGAAAGGTGAGAGATCAGACTAAAACTACACAGGGGAGCTTGTTAATGATCTCATGGCAGCTTAGACCACAGTCACCAAGAAAACCATTCACAACTAATGATGAGCGAGCACTAAACTGCTCGGGTGCTCGCTGCTTGGGTTGAGCAGATTGGTATACTCGGGTACTCAGCCAGAACAACGAGCCCAAGGAAAGGCTATGGGAGACCCGAGTATTTTTACCAAAATCCCCCCCGGGGGTCCTCTTAAGCAGAGGTGTCAAACTGCATTCCTCGAGGGCCGCCAACAGGTCATGTTTTCAGGATTTCCTTAGCATTCCACAAGGTGCTGGAATCATTCTGTGCAGGTGATTAAATTATCACCTGTGCAATACAAGGAAATCCTGAAAACATGACCTGTTGGCGGCCCTCGAGGACTGCAGTTTGACACCTCTGCTCTTAAGGTCTAAAAACATCTGAAAATGGTGGAAACACTGCTCAAATGACACAGGGACATCATGGGGATCGCCCCTGGAAGCATTCCTGACTCCTAGTTCACAGCTGTAAACTTTTTTTTCGAGATTCATGCTATTTTTCCCAGTGCAACAAAAAACACATTAAAATGAAACCAAAATGGATTTTGCTGGGAAATATGTCAAGGTACATCCTTTGCAGGTTAATGACTTGCCTGTAAGGCCAAATATTTAACCCCAGACCGAAAATTTCCTCCCCCACTTAGGCTTAGTTCAGATGCAGCATTTTTGAAGCGTTTTTCAACTTTAACATTGCTTTCAACCACTACAAATGCATTCACTGGGAAATGTCATTGCAATATTTAACAACCCTAGCCGGCCATGTGGTGTGTGACACATAAGCAGACCCATCTTGTTTCATTTATGGAGGAGGGACTCTTAAAGTCACAGAGCTATTTTTACTCGTGCATCAGGCGGCATTAATCTTCTTAAAGGGCTATTATTAAACAGTGGGTCTCCTAAGCTGTTGTAGCCTATGCTGTGAGTGGATGGGCTGCCAAAAATTATGACGCACCACAATACCCCTTTCATAAGATGTCCAGGGGGGACTCCTGAAAAAGTGTTGCATTGAATCCAAGGCCTGCCCTGGTACCAATTCTTATGCACCCCAATAAGCCTTTGAACCCACATACCGAATGGGCCCCTTAAAATCCATTTCACAATATGCTTTTTGTACTCCCGTACTCCTTTGTTTTACACATTGGCAGCAAGGCCAGCCCAGCTGCATAGTCTTATGCACCCCATTAAGCCTTGGAACCCACATACTGGATGGGCCCATGAAAATCCACTAGTATTTTTTAATGTTCAGATACGGCTTTAAATAAGGCTAATACTTGCAATACAACACAATTTTATTGCAAACTACAAAATTCAAGGAATAGTATGATTAAATAGTGTGAGCGCGTACACTTTTGTATATGTTAACATACAAAGGTTAATAAGTACATATAAGGATTAAATACATATAGTGATTACGTATATATGAAGATGAACTACATACAGTATACTTACATCATCCACAAGAGGCTTTTAAACATCATCCATATGGAATATCAGAGAAGCAAGAACAAGAAAGAGAACCCCTGGGAGATTACCTACACTGCGTGGCCATCCTCAATTATGCAGGTATCAGCACACTGTACATGTACAGGTACCCCAGTTTTGGCATCTGTCTTAGTCATGTTTCTCTGGTCTTATATAGTGATTTACACTATGTAGTAATTCTAGTTTCACCCGGCCTTCAAGTGGCCAGCTTTCAAGGTTGCATGAAACTGAGATATCATGGAGCCATCATATGAGGGGCCATAAACCCGTAGAAAAAAAAAATCACAAGGATTTAGATCAAACCACCACTGGCATAGTTTCAGTAAACCTTAATGTTTTACAATTGCAAACAGCAAACATATAGAAGCTTAGAACTGTTTGTGAAGTGAATAAACAAACATTTCTGAAGATTGTGTCACTATGAGCATTGTCTGTCACATCTGTAAATGTTTTACAAAAAATGCAGCTATGTGATTGTATGAATGCATTCTGTATACAGTATTTTAATCTGGATTCCAAATCGCCATTTGTATATTCGCCATTTGTGCATTTCAGGCAGCCAAAGTTATTACTCTCAAGGAGAGAAACTAATATAGTTGACAAATATTTGTAATGAACTACTGAGCCAAACTAACATCATTGCTTTATCAAATTTATATGATGTGTATTGTGTCGAATGTGAGCAACCAGGCAACACAAAAAGGAGTTTTTCAAGTGAGCTCTTTCAGGTACAAAAATGTAATGAAGTGTTTGCCAACAAGGATGTGGTTTCACCAATGGGGGTACCTTTTTTAAAAATATATTATTACCATCACAGCCCCCCTTGCTCAAAATTCTGAGGCCTATAAAAGTACAGAACATGTTCACCCATGTCATGTCATCAGAGATAAGGAAGAGACATTGCAGGAAACAGAGTTAAGAAGTAGGCCCAATGTAGGGGTGTGGGTCTCTGAGACTTGTAATGGAAGTCATGAGCTGACAAACAATTACCCAATGTGGGGTCCTTTTTTTAATAAATAAAATAGTGCCATCACAGCCCCCTTGCCCAAAATTCACCGTACAGAGCACGTTCACCCAGGTGATCTAGTGGCAGTTAAAGGTCACATTGCAGGAGACAGAGTTAAGAAGTAGGCCCAATGTAATGTAATGCCAAATTCCCCAATGTGGGGTCTATTTTTTACTAAATAAAATAGTGCCATAACAGCCCCCTTGCCCAAAATGCACCGTACAGAGCACGTTCACCCTGGTGATCTAGTGGCAGGTAAAGAAGAGACATTGCAGGAGACAGAGTTAAGAAGTAGGCCCAATGTAGGAGTGTGGGTCTCTGACACTTGTAATGGAGTGCCTGGTCTGACAAGCATTTGCTCATGGGGGTAATTTTTTAAAAAATATTTCATGTGGATCATAGACACCCTTGCCAAAAAATTGACTGTCTGTAGCAGCACAGAACACGTGAACCCTTGTGATTTAGTGGTGGAGAATGAGGAGACATTGCTGAAGGCCTCATTACAAACCTAGGCCCAATGTAAAGGATTGTGTCTCCTACAATTGTAATGCCCATACACTAAGTGCCTATGGCCTGACAAACATTTCCCCAAGGGGGATACATTGATTAAAAACTTACTATGGGCATCAGAGACACCCTTGCCAAAAAACTGACTGTCTGTAGCAGCACAGAACACGTGAACCCTGGTTATCTAGTGGTGGAGAATGAGGAGACATTGCTAAAGGCCTCATTACAAACCTAGGCCCAATGTAAAGGATTGTGTCTCCTAGACTTGTAATGCCCATATACTTAGTGCCTATGGCCTGACAAACATTTCCTCAGGGGGCATACATTGATTAAAAACATACTATGGGCATCCGAGACACCCTTGCCAAACAATTGACTGCCTGTAGCGTCCCTGAGGCCGATAAGCCTGTTGATCTAGTGGTGGACCATGAGGAGACATAAAGCTAAATCATAATGAAATTAAACAAAGAAATAAAAAATATGAATCCACAGATGAAAGTAAACAAAAGGGAGGGGCGAACACAGGTTCATAGATTTGAAGCCTGAATGTGTCCAACGAGATATGTTTGTCCCTAGCAACAGCTCAGAGACAGGGCTATAAATAAAAATATAATTTAAATGTCTTTGAATAATTTTCTATTGTTGAGGTATCCATTACCTCGTAACAGGACTGTCAAGAGATTGGGAAAATGGAAAATATAAGAATACATGGGATAAATAGACTTACATCTCTTTTTTATGATATTTCTCCCTGTGGGAGTAAGATTTGTATGGGTTTCCAATTAGTTACGGACATAATATTTACACCCTTGCAAAAAAAAAAAAATTGTGCCTTTGGCATCACGGAATCCGTTCACTCTGGTTTACTACTGGTTATGGATGATGAGGATGAGGATAAGGAGGAGGATAACAACAAAAAGACCAAATCTGGAAGCGTATACCCATGTATGGTTGTGAAGAGGTGCAAGAGAATACACCTCCCCAAAAGAAAGAATGTATTTGAGGTTATGTTTCGCTGTCTTCACTTGCTGGTGTACAGAAGTCTTTCCCAATCCAGCCCTTGTTCATTTTTATAAGAGTCAGCCTGTCAGCATTTTCAGTTGACAGGCGGATGCACTTATCTGTTATAATTCCACCAGCAGCACTAAAAACCCATTCTGACAGAACGCTAGCAGCAGGGCAGGCCAGGATCTCCAAGGTGTAGAGAGCCAGTTCATGCCACGTGTCCAGCTTGGATACCCAGTAATTAAAAGGCACAGAGGAATCATGGAGGATGATTGTACGATCTGAAAGGTACTCCCTCACCATCTTCCCAAACAATGCTCTTCTTGTGACAGCACCCCTTGACTCTTTGCCGTCATGATGGGAGGGTCTGTCCCAGAACTTTGCCATTGTTCACCTGCCTTAGCTGGATTGTACACTCACTCGCCAAGTGACAGCCTCAAATTCTTAACGATTTAGAGATGATCTGCAAAGAGGAGTGGACCAAAATTCCTCCTGACGTGCGAAAACCTCATAATCAAATATAAAACACGTTTGACTGCTGTGCTTGATGTGAGGCAGTGACCCATGTTACAGCCAGGGGGCACTGTATGTGCTCCTCAGGATACGCATGGAGGTGTATCTGTAATGATGATAATGCAAAAGTGTCCGGCATGATTGTAAATGGCCGGTATGTGTCGCAGAGGGAGTCTGTGCTGTAAGCCTGTAGAATTGTTGTTCTGGGACCTGTAGTCCCACAAGTATTTGTATAGCTGTAAAGGGAGGCTTGCAGGGTTAGCTTGTGAGCTGGGCAGGACTGGCTAACCACACACCTCCCACTTTTGGGAGTGGTTACAACTACATAATGTGACGAGGGTTTGGGTCACATGGTTGAGAGTGTATGGACCTGAATGGTCAGAGTTTGAGGTCCTGTGAATGGTCTATGTGTTGGAATGTCTTGGAGTGGACTGGATTCCTGGAAGCACATTGTGAGGCCATGGACTGAAAGCCTGCGTGTTGGAATGTCCTGGAGTGGACTGGATTCCTAGGAGCACCTGGTGAGGCTATAGATTGAGGGCCTGCGTGTTGGAATGTCCTGGAGTGGACTGGATTCCTAGGAGCACCGGGTGAGGCTATGGATTGAGGGTCTGTGTGTTGGAAGTGCCTGGGACTGGATTTCCTGAATAGCGCATGGAGAGGCCGTATCTGCAGAGCCTGTGATTGCTACTGTGTTGGGGAAGCTACAGTTCTATCTGCGGGTCTGGACTATCTGAAGTGCCCTGGTCACAACAACAGTAACCCCAGTACAGCAGCTTCCCTGGAAACCAGTTTATGACGTTTAATAAACCGCATAGACTGTTTTTGTGAGAAAACGTGCCTGAGTGCTTTAATCCCGTTGCCAAGCAAGTGTCCCCATACCCACTCAGGTAGCCCTATCTCACATTGCCAACAAGGGTTTTGCCACCAAGTATTAAGTCTTGTTTGCCAGAGGGATCAAATATTTATTTCTCACGGCAAACTGCAAATAAATTTATATAACAGTGTGATTTTCTGGATTTTATTTTTGATATTCTCTCAATGTCAAAATTAACCTACCCTTAAAATTATAGACTGTCCATTTCTTTGTCAGTGGGCAAATGTATAAAATCAGCAAGGGATCAAATACTTATTTTGACCACTGTATATATGCATATGTTTACATTGCAATGACCATATTTGAGGTATCATTGATAGCTCTATGTTTAGGTATTTGCAAAACCAAATGGAACAATGAAACAATGCCACTCTGAGGATTCTAGCATGTGGTTTATAAAAGTTTCAGTTTTCTGTAACTCATTTTAAAATGGATCTGTCCTTGAGGTGTCATATTAGCACTACACTCAGAAGACACATTTTATAAGAATTGTTGAACATGTGAGAGCTATCAACCTCTGAGCTTGGAATGCATAAAGATTTGATTTTTTTAAACAGTCGATTCTATAAGGGAAAAAAATGTTTATTGGCTAAAATACAGAAATAAATCTTGTCTAACAGCCTGCCAAGCTTATATGCAACCATCTATTTCCTTATTAAAGAAGAACTTTAACTAGTAGGAATGTGTTCCGTACTGTAGATATAGCACATGTGATTGCAAAACAATAGAGCAAGCCATCTACAGTAAATACCATTGCTTCAATATTATATAATGAGTGGACTCCATGCTTGATTTCATGATACCCACGGGCAGATTAAAATAATAAAAATTGCTAGTTGCCTCGCTAATTGCTGAAAGCCCAGAAACTAAATTGCAAAGCTATGAAAAGAAGTATAGTACAGCACTTCTAATTAAACACAATTATACATTAAAAGGCTTTAATTTTAAATTTTTGTAACACAAATGTGAGATTCCTAAAATCCTTTTGCAGTTGTACATAACTATGAAAAACATATTTCTGTTTCTACATAATACTTATCATTATTTTATTGATTGCTATTAAGTAGAGTGATATGTGTTATATTGAATTCTACTTGAGTTTTTAAAAAATTTGTTAAAATGCAGATTTTTAATATCTGATTCAACGCAGATTCAGCAAAATGACAATCGTTGATAATTTTTCTTAACCCCTTTCTGACCTCGGACAGGATAGTACGTCCGAGGTCAGAACCCCCGCTTTGATGCGGGCTACGGCGGTGAGCCGGCATCAAAGCCGGGACATGTCAGCTGTTTTGAACAGCTGACATGTGCCCGCAATAGCGGCAGGTGAAATCGCGATTCACCCACCACTATTAACTAGTTAAATGCCACTGTCAAACGCTGACAGCGGCATTAAACCGGCGTTTCTGGCCATCGGGCCGGAAATGAGTGCATCGATGACCCCCGTCACATGATCGGGGGTCAGCGATGCTTTTGCATAGTAACCATAGAAGTCCTTGAGACCTCTATGGTTACTGATGCCAGTTTGCTGTGAGCGCCACCCTGTGGATGGCGCTCATAGCAAGCCTGCAATTCAGCTACATAGCAGCGATCTTATGATCGCTGCTATGTAGCAGAGCCGATCGAGTTGTACCAGCTTCTATTGAATAGAATAATAATACGCTATTGAAGCATGCAAAAGTAAAAACAAAAAGTAAAAAAAATGTGAAAAAAAATATAAAAGTTTAAATCACCCCCCTTTCGCCCCATTTAAAATAAAACAACATCCACCATCACCACCTACACTCTGAGAAGCCCTGGGGATACACTTCACCTGTGGGAAGGTATACCATCTAGCTGCCATAACATCACCCCAGCGGACCCCTAAGCAGCGTCGGTCACCCTGACCGAATACCACAGGTGGTGTCACGAACACTTCCCTTTTAATACGGACTCCCCTAGGGCCACGGACTGGGTCAGCCACCATGACATCCCTGCTGAGAACCGAAGGACCCGGCTCTGAGTACCCCACGGCCCTACTGGGGGCGATCCAATTTTTGGCATCACGAACAGGATCTACTTAAGCCTGAAAATCGGGTCATGTGTGCCTAAGAACTGTGCCAGAACTGTGTTGGATCTGTGATTTGCTTAAGACTGTGTATTGCCATTACCGGCAAAATTCCCGCCAAGACCGCCACCATTGCAGCACCATGTGGTGTGCAGGAGGAGTGGGGCGCGTCATCGTGGGCGTAGCCTGGGAGAACAGCGTGAAAAAGGAGCCAGCCCCTAACAGATACTACTGTGTCTGAGAGATATGCCCGTCAACAAGAAAGGTCCGCCTCCTGGTCTGGGATGGTGGAGGAACAAGAAGGAACTGCCCGCCAGAAGGGGAGGAGCAAGAAACACTGGACGCCATTAGGCAGAACCTGGCTGGCAACATGGTTAGTGGAGGTCGCCCGGAAGAGGGGGAGAAAACCCACACCAGTCCCAGCCAATGGGAGCGGAGTGACACACTACCAGGCTGCATGGACCAGGAGGTCCTTGGAGCAGAAGTGGAGGAGCTGTGTCATCAGCTCCGGAGCCTGTGTCAGCGCGCGACCGCCGCTAGTGAGAAGCAGCGATGCAGCCAGTCGCCAGAACCCCAGTCTGCAGCAGAGGAAGATGGCATCGGAGACACTGCAGAGGCAGGTAACAACACTGACCTTGCCCCAGTAGACGAGGGATCCCTGCTTATAGATGTAGACTCACCCCCACCACGACCACTCGGATGGGTGTGTCACCTCATTGAATGCGAGAGGCCCTGGGAGACCCTAGAAACCTCCAATGTCCCATTACACCCCACCAAGCCGTCTGTAAACATCCAGGGGGAGTGGAAGACATTTAAGTGGACCTGTGCTACCACCAACCTGATCGGGTTCCCTGAGGAGGTCCAGTCGGAGGAAGAGAGTATCGAGGTCATCTCCCAGCAGAACTATCGTCAACAACTATGCCGGCAGGAGAAGGAGTGGGCCAGAAAGAAAGAGCTCAGATATCAGGCCGAGAAGGAGAAAGACCTTCAGGCTAAAGCCCGGGCCCGGCAGATGACTGAGGAGGATTGGGGACCGCAGCGCTACGGAACCATCGTAATCTTCAGCTTGCAGGGAGGTTGGGGCTTTTGTTATGATCCTCCTGATGGTAAGGAGCACCCGGAAAGACCTGATGAGCAAACTAGAAATACAGGACAAGCTCTGGGAAGTGGGAGCTCTGCTGACCGCAACACTAATCCTATCACAACACACTAGAAATAGCCGTGGAGCGTACCTGACTCTGCCTAGACGCCTCTTCACAGCCTAAGAGCTAGCTACCCCTAAAGATAGAAAATAAAGCCTAGCTTGCCTCAGAGAAATCCCCCAAAGAAATAGGCAGCCCCCCACATATATTGACTGTGAGTTAAGATGGAAGTAACAAACACAGGGATGAAACAAGATTCAGCAAAGGAGGCCAGACTTCACTAAACAGACGGAGGATAGAAAAGGTGTCTTTGCGGTCAGCACAAAAAACTATAAAAAACCACGCAGAGTGCGCAAAAGAGACCCCCGCACCGACTCACAATGCGGAGGTGCCACTCTGCACCCCAGAGCTTCCAGCTAGCAAGGCAATATCACATTAGCAAATAAACAATGATAAACAAATAAACTCGCAGGGACTTAGCTTCTGATGGAATAGACAGGTCATCTGAAAGATCCAAGAGAGATCTGAACCAGTACTAGGACATTGACAGCTGGCATCAAGTAACGATCTGAGTGGAGTTAAATAGAGCAGCCAGCCAGGCCTAAACGAGGTCAGCTGGGGAAGAAACCTCAGAACCAGCAGCTCCACTCACAGCCACCAGAGGGAGTCCATAGATGGAACTCGCCGAAGTACCATTCATGACCACAGGAGGGAGTTCGAGAACAGAATTCACAACAGGCTTTATCAAGGAGCCCGGCCTCACTCTGGAGGTATTTGTAAATCAGCGGGATGGGGAGGTGCATCTCATCGAGGGACACCCAGGCCGGGATCTCTACCCTGGTGACCATGTTCGGTATACATGCATTGGGGAGACAAGGGGTGGTATGCCCTTCATGTTTATAAATACAAGCCAGAGATCACTGTATCATCGCCCTACTGCTCTACACCCGAAAGGGTTGCCCCTGCATCGGTCGCCATGTGCTCGAAGTGCACTCAGACCTCAGTGGCAAGGAGAACTGTGAGCACACAGACCCCTATACAGAGTGTAGACGCACTCTACGTGGTAGCAGGTGGTGGTCAAAACCCAAAGGGACATCTCCCTGAATCGCACCAATAAACCTCGAAGAAACCGGCCATAAAATGTAAATAGTTAACTGTTCTTCCTTTGCTGCTTAAAAACCCGTCTAGGGTTAACTCTGGGTAATGGTGGTTCGTAGTAAGTTAATAATTGTTATTTAATTAATTTAAAGTCGTACGCGTAATGTAAATATGTTATTGTTTGCAATGTTCAAGTCTCCTTACCACCCATAAAGGGAAGTGTTGTGGATTCTGTTTGTGGGCTCCCTCTGGTGGTTACTGCTGGTACTGGGTGACTTTGGTGGGTTGCGGCCTTTGGTTTCCACCTGTCCATCAGAGGCTGGGTGTTTCCTATTTTACCTGGCCTTTCTGTCATTCCCTTGCCGGCTATCAATGTATTCAGATGTGCTCTGTTTGGTTTGGTTCCTGCCTACCTGCTCCCAGATCTTTCAGGATAAGCTAAGTGCTGATTTTCAGTTGTTTGGTTTTTTTGTCCAGCTTGCTTATTATGTCTCTATGCTAGCTGGTAGCTCTAGTGGACTGAGGTTCTCCCCATGTGCCATGAGTTGGCACATGGGTTCTTGTAATCTCAGGATGGTTTTTTTGATTAGGGTTTTTTGCTGACCGCTCAGTCCCCTTTTGTATCGTTCTGCTTTCTAGTTTACAGCGGGCCTCAATTTGCTAAAGCTATATATATCATCTCTATGTGTGTGCCTTCCTCTCATTTCACCGTCAATACATGTGGGGGGCAACTATACCTTTTGGGGTTCATTCCTCTGGAGGCAAGTGAGGTCTTTATTTTCTCTGTAGTACTAGTTAGCTCTTAGGCTGGTGCGTGGCGTCTAGAACCAACGTAGGCACGCTCCCTGGCTATCTCTAGTTGCGTTTGTCAGGCGCAGGGCAGCGGTCAGCCCAGGTTCCATCACCCTAGAGCTCGTCCGTTATTTATTTGTACTTTGCTTGTCCTGTGCTATCCCTAGCCCTTGGGATTCATGACAGTATAGCCGGCCTACAAAGTGTTAATTGTTTGGGCTGAAGCAGGAGAAAAAGAAGTGTTTAAGGGAAATTTTTTTTTATTTTTTTTTCCCTTCAGAGTTTTGCTGCCTAGCCCTTAATTGCTGTCTAGCTGCTTCTTACCTCCTCTTAACCCTTGAATGGCTCTGATCTTAGCTGTTTAACATGGATGTCCAGAGTTTGGCTTCCAGCCTGAGTAATCTCGTGGCAAAAGTTCAAAACATACAGGATTTTGTTGTTCACACTCCCATGTCTGAACCTAGAATTCCTATTCCAGAGTTCTTTTCTGGAGATAGATCTACCTTCCTGAATTTCAGGAACAATTGTAAATTGTTTCTTTCTTTAAAATCTCGCTCCTCTGGAGACCCTGCTCAACAGGTCAAGATTGTAATATCTTTCCTGCGGGGCGACCCTCAGAATTGGGCATTTGCATTGGCACCAGGGGATCCTGCATTGCTCAGTGTGGATGCGTTTTTTCTGGCATTGGGATTGCTCTATGAGGAACCTAACCTGGAGATTCAGGCTGAAAAGGCTTTATTAGCCCTTTCTCATGGGCATGATGAAGCGGAAATATATTGTCAAAAATTTCGGAAATGGTCGGTGCTTACTCAGTGGAATGAGTGCGCCCTGGCTGCAAACTTCAGAAATGGTCTTTCTGAGGCCATTAAGGATATTATGGTGGGGTTCCCTACGCCTACAGGTCTGAATGAGTCTATGGCTATGGCCATTCAGATTGATCGGCGTTTATGGGAGCGCAAACCCGTGCACCAGTTGGCGGTGTCGTCTGAACAGGCACCTGAGACTATGCAATGTGATAGAATTCAGTCCAGAAGTGAACGGCAAAATTATAGGCGGAAAAATGGATTGTGTTTTTATTGTGGTGATTCAGCTCATGTTATATCAGCATGCTCTAAACGCACAAAAAGGGTTGATAAATCTTTTGCCATTGGTACTCTGCAGCCTAAGTTCATTTTGTCTGTGACTCTGATTTTTTCACTGTCTTCCATTTCCGTCGATGCCTATGTGGATTCGGGCGCTGCCCTGAGTCTTATGGATTGGTCATTTGCTAAACGCTGCGGTTTTAGTCTGGAACCTCTGGAAGTTCCTATTCCTTTGAAGGGAATTGATTCTACACCATTGGCTATGAATAAACCGCAGTACTGGACACAAGTGACCATGCGCATGACTCCCGTTCATCAGGAGGTGATTCGCTTCCTTGTACTGTATAATTTACATGATGTACTAGTGCTTGGTCTGCCATGGTTACAAACTCATAATCCTGTCCTGGACTGGAAAACAATGTCTGTGTTAAGCTGGGGATGTCAGGGGGTTCATGATGATGCACCTCCGATTTCAATCGCTTCATCTACTCCTTCTGAGATCCCTGCGTTTTTGTCTGACTATAGGGATGTTTTTGAGGAGCCTAAGCTCAATTCGCTCCCTCCTCATAGAGAGTGTGACTGTGCTATAGAATTGATTCCTGGCAGTAAGTTCCCTAAGGGTCGTTTATTTAATCTGTCACTGCCAGAGCATACTGCTATGCGGAATTATATTAAGGAGTCCTTGGAAAAGGGACATATTCGTCCATCTTCGTCCCCTCTGGGAGCAGGTTTTTTTTTCGTGGCAAAAAAAGATGGTTCCCTGAGGCCTTGTATAGATTATCGCCTTCTGAATAAGATTACAGTCAAATATCAGTATCCATTGCCATTATTGACTGATTTGTTTGCTCGCATTAAGGGGGCTAGGTGGTTCACTAAGATAGATCTTCGCGGTGCGTATAATCTGGTGCGGATAAAACAGGGTGATGAGTGGAAAACCGCATTTAATACGCCTGAGGGCCATTTTGAGTATTTGGTAATGCCTTTTGGACTCTCCAATGCTCCGTCAGTCTTTCAGTCCTTTATGCACAATATTTTCCGTGAATATCTGGATAAGTTTATGATTGTGTATTTGGATGATATTTTGGTGTTTTCTGATGACTGGGAGTCTCATGTTCTACAGGTCAGGAAGGTGTTTCAGGTTCTGCGGGCCAATTCTCTGTTTGTGAAGGGCTCAAAGTGTCTCTTCGGAGTCCAGATGATTTCTTTTTTGGGGTACATTTTTTCTCCTTCTACTATTGAGATGGATCCCGTCAAGGTTCAGGCTATTTGTGACTGGACACAACCTACATCTGTTAAGAGCCTTCAGAAGTTCTTGGGGTTTGCTAATTTTTATCGTCGGTTCATTGCTAATTTTTCCAGTATTGTTAAACCTTTGACTGATTTGACTAAAAAGGGTGCTGATGTTGCTGATTGGTCTCCTGCGGCCGTGGAGGCCTTTCAAGAACTTAAGCGCCGGTTTTCTTCTGCTCCTGTGTTGTGTCAACCAGATGTTTCACTTCCTTTTCAGGTTGAGGTTGTTGCTTCTGAGATTGGAGCGGGGGCGGTTTTGTCACAGAGAAGTTCTAATGGCTCGGTGATGAAGCCATGTGCATTCTTCTCTAGAAAATTCTCGCCCGCCGAGCGCAATTATGATGTGGGTAATCGGGAGCTTTTGGCCATGAAATGGACATTTGAGGAGTGGCGTCATTGGCTTGAGGGTGCTAAACATCGTGTGGTGGTCTTGACTGATCACAAGAATCTCATTTACCTTGAGTCTGCCAAGCGTTTGAATCCTAGACAGGCTCGTTGGTCGTTGTTTTTTTCTCGTTTCAATTTCGTGGTTTCATACCTGCCAGGTTCAAAGAATGTGAAGGCAGATGCTCTTTCCAGGAGTTTTGTGCCTGACTCTCCTGGAGACTCTGGGCCTACTGGTATCCTTAGGGATGGGGTAATAGTGTCCGCCGTATCCCCAGACTTGTGACGTGCATTGCAGGAGTTTCAGGTGGATAAACCGGATCGTTGTCCACCAGAAAGACTGTTTGTTCCGGATGATTGGACCAGTAGAGTCATCTCCGAGGTCCATTCTTCTGTGTTGGCTGGTCATCCTGGAATATTTGGTACTAGAGACTTGGTGGCCAGGTCTTTTTGGTGGCCTTCCTTGTCTAGGGATGTGCGTACCTTTGTGCAGTCTTGTGAAGTGTGTGCTCGAGCTAAGCCTTGCTGTTCTCGGGCCAGTGGGTTGTTGTTATCCTTGCCCATCCCGAAGAGGCCTTGGACGCACATTTCCATGGATTTTATTTCTGATCTCCCGGTTTCACAGAAAATGTCCGTTATCTGGGTTGTGTGTGACCGCTTTTCTAAGATGGTTCATTTGGTGCCCTTGCCTAAGTTGCCCTCCTCCTCTGAGTTGGTCCCTTTATTTTTTCAGAACGTGGTTCGTTTGCATGGGATTCCGGAGAATATCGTTTCTGACAGGGGATCCCAGTTTGTGTCTAGATTTTGGCGGACGTTTTGTGCCAAGATGGGCATTGATTTGTCTTTCTCGTCTGCATTCCATCCTCAGACGAATGGCCAGACGGAGCGAACTAATCAGACCTTGGAAACTTATTTGAGGTGTTTTGTTTCTGCTGATCAAGATGACTGGGTTGCTTTTTTGCCACTGGCCGAATTTGCTCTTAATAATCGGGCTAGTTCTGCCACGTTGGTCTCTCCTTTTTTTTGTAATTCGGGGTTTCATCCTCGGTTTTCCTCTGGTCAGGTGGAGTCTTCGGATTGTCCTGGAGTGGACGTGGTGGTGGACAGGCTACATCAGATTTGGAATCAGGTGGTGGACAATTTGAAGTTATCTCAGGAGAAGACTCAGCAGTTTGCTAATCGCCGTCGCCGCGTGGGTCCCCGACTTCTTGTTGGGGATTTGGTGTGGTTGTCTTCTCGTTTTGTCCCTATGAAGGTCTCTTCTCCTAAGTTCAAGCCTCGGTTCATCGGTCCTTATAGGATCTCGGAGATTCTTAACCCTGTATCTTTTCGTTTGGATCTCCCAGCATCGTTTGCTATTCATAATGTGTTCCATCGGTCGTTGTTGCGGAGGTATGAGGTGCCCGTTGTTCCTTCGGTTGAGCCTCCTGCTCCGGTGCTGGTGGAGGGAGAATTGGAGTATGTTGTTGAGAAGATCTTGGATTCTCGTGTTTCCAGACGCAAACTCCAGTATTTGGTTAAGTGGAAGGGTTATGGTCAGGAGGATAATTCCTGGGTGGTCGCCTCCGATGTTCATGCGACTGATTTGGTCCGCGCCTTCCATAGAGCTCACCCTGATCGCCCTGGGGGTTCTCGTGAGGGTTCGGTGACCCCTCCTCAAGGGGGGGGGGTACTGTTGTGGATTCTGTTTGTGGGCTCCCTCTGGTGGTTACTGCTGGTACTGGGTGACTTTGGTGGGTTGCGGCCTTTGGTTTCCACCTGTCCATCAGAGGCTGGGTGTTTCCTATTTTACCTGGCCTTTCTGTCATTCCCTTGCCGGCTATCAATGTATTCAGATGTGCTCTGTTTGGTTCCTGCCTACCTGCTCCCAGATCTTTCAGGATAAGCTAAGTGCTGATTTTCAGTTGTTTGGTTTTTTTGTCCAGCTTGCTTATTATGTCTCTATGCTAGCTGGTAGCTCTAGTGGACTGAGGTTCTCCCCATGTGCCATGAGTTGGCACATGGGTTCTTGTAATCTCAGGATGGTTTTTTTGATTAGGGTTTTTTGCTGACCGCTCAGTCCCCTTTTGTATCGTTCTGCTTTCTAGTTTACAGCGGGCCTCAATTTGCTAAAGCTATATATATCATCTCTATGTGTGTGCCTTCCTCTCATTTCACCGTCAATACATGTGGGGGGCAACTATACCTTTTGGGGTTCATTCCTCTGGAGGCAAGTGAGGTCTTTATTTTCTCTGTAGTACTAGTTAGCTCTTAGGCTGGTGCGTGGCGTCTAGAACCAACGTAGGCACGCTCCCTGGCTATCTCTAGTTGCGTTTGTCAGGCGTAGGGCAGCGGTCAGCCCAGGTTCCATCACCCTAGAGCTCGTCCGTTATTTATTTGTACTTTGCTTGTCCTGTGCTATCCCTAGCCATTGGGATTCATGACAGGGAAGCACTGTTATATTAATTTGTTCTATAGCATTTCAAAAATTTTGCATGTCTTTTGCTAATGTATTGTTGTTTTCTTTTCCCAGCCCGGGAGTGCTGGATTTAACGGGGGGAGTGCAACGCCCCAGAGTCTTGGTCGCTGCAGTAATGTTGTTCTTCCACCAGGGGGAGCAATATTACGTCTGAAGGCAATAAAGGAGATCTTCTGTCCAGGTATCACAAACACACACAACACATTTCACACTCCAGTCCACCAGGGGGAGCAAAGGTTCTATCCACTAGGCCACTCCTCACAGTTAGGTAAAACTGGTGGGTTGGTTAGAAAGTTAGACAGAAGCTGACTGGGCTTCACCCAGACAGTGAGATCCCAACAGAGTTTGGCAGAAGCTGGCTGGAGTGGGTTCCAGCCAGATCCAGACTATGGTCTGTGGAGGATGAGGGTCCACGGAGCTGTGCCTGCCCCACGTGCGGCAGCATCCAAAGAAGGAGTCATTGAAAGGAAGTGCATTGCAGTGAGTGAGAAACAATGGCATAGCAACAAGTGGATACCAGAGAGGATAGTGACTGAAGAGAAGCGGCATCCTTCTGGTGAGCGTTCCAGTAGCCAGAATACAGAGGGAGTAAAGTTCTCTATGCCTTGCTTCAGAGACTGGCAGGACAGTCAATTCCAAGTTGGCTGCCCGACCTTAATACCTAAGAAGACACGGTGGCAACTTGTGGGGGTCGGGGCATCTCTAGGGTCCCTATAAACAAGCCTCAGGCCATCAGTCATACGGGTTTTGTTCTAACCGACCACGGGGAACAGTGAGAAGAGTAATAACAGTGAGGACCTTATTAGAGCTTATGCAAGTGAGGACCTACAGTGTTACTGTGTGCATAGGAAGGCTATTGCATTCCACCTGGACAAGGAGACTCTGGATTTGCCTTCAGACCGGCTGGACTCTTCTTACCCTGTGATCTGGTGCCCTGGACTGTGGACACTGAAGCCTTCAGTAAAAGGTAAAGAGACTGCAACCTTGTGTCCTTGTTATTCACCCCACGGCCCTACTGGGGGCGATCCAAGAACCTAGACATGTTTGGTGTCTATGAACTCGTAATAACCTGGAGAATCAAAATGGCAGGTCAGTTTCAGCATTTAGTGAACCTAGTAAAAAAGCCAAACAAAAAATAAGTGTGGGATTGCACATTTTTTTCAATTTCATCGCACTTGGAATTTTTTTCCCTTTTTCTAGTACACGACATTGTAAAACCAATGATGTTGTTCAAAAGTACAACTCGTCCCGCAAAAAATAAGCCCTCACATGGCCATATTTACAGAAAAATAAAAAAGTTATGGCTCTGGAAGGAGGGGAGCGAAAAATGAACACGGAAAAACAGAAAATCCCAAGGTCATGAAGGGGTTAAGGACCATAAAAGTGTTAAAAAAAACATTTCCTTATACTCACCTTACCTCTCACTTCTCTGGCTCTTCCACTCCTCCCTGTCACTCTCATCAACAACACTTGCACTGCAATACCCAGGCCTATCACATTTTTCTGCACATGTGCATAAGGTTAGATTACATTCTCTGACATCATGACATTGTGACCTTTCCAACCCTCTCAGGCCTCAACACAGACTAGCATTAGTAATCCAGGGAGTTCATTAACCCCTACACGACATGTGCCGTAAATGTACTGTGCATGTCGTGTCTTTCCCTTTGATGTGGGATCCGGTGCTGAGCACACATCGTTCCCGGCACATGTCAGTGATTTTGAACAGCTGACATATGCCCCTAACAGCCACTGGTGTAATCACGATCTACTGTGGCTGTTAACCTGTTAAATGCCGCTGTCAATCTCTGACAGCAACATTTAATGTGATCACCCCAGAAGCGTGTAACTAATCCCGCCCATTGGCATTCCTGTCAAAAGTCCGCAGTTAGCCGATGAGTTGGCATGACAACCTGGGGTCTGCATCAGACTCCTGTGGTTGTTATTGCTGGATTGCTATGAGCGCCCTGAAGCTCATAGCAAGTGAGCATTTCTGCTACACACAGGCGATCAGACAACTGCAGCTTCTAGTCTCTCATGGAGACTATTAATGCAAGTGAAAAGTTAAAAAAAATGCTTTTAAAAATATCAAAAAAATATAAAAGTTTAAATCTCCCCCCATTCTCCCCACTTAAAATAAAACAATTTTTTTTAAAATAATACACATACTTGGTGTCGCCGCGTTCAGAATTGCCCGATATATCAAACTATAAAAAAACTTAATCTGATCTGTAAACAGCGTAGCGAAAAAAAAGTCAAAGCAACAGAATTAGTTTTTGGTTGCCGCAACATTACATTAAAATGCAATAACGGGGGATCAAAAGATCATATCTACACCAAAATGGTATCAATAAAAATGTCAGCTCTCACTCAACCCCAGCTAACGAAAAATGGAGACACTACAGGTCTTGGAAAATGATGCAATTTTTTTAAACAAACTTTGGATTTTTTTTTCACCACTTACATGGTAAAAAAATCCCAAAACCACTTGTGGAAAGCACTTTTTTTGCAATTTCACCACACTTGGCATTTTTTCCCCATTTTCCAGTACACGATATGGTAAAACCAATGGTGTCGTTTAAAGGTACAACTCGTCCCGCAAAAAAACAATCCCTCACATGGCCATATTGACTGAAAAATAACAAAGTTATAGCTCTGGGAAGAAGGGGAGCAAAAAACAGAAACACAAAAATGAAAAAGGGCTGCGGTGTGAAGGGGTTAAGAGCGTCCACTATAAATACATGTTCTCAGAATTGGATGGGAGATGATGAAGAGTTGAGGGGCCAGAAAGGTGAGCAGTGACATCTATATACAGTATGATGGTGTAAGGTTCACAAAGTTCACTGTTCAAGTTTTTTGTCTCAGACAGAGCCTGTTTGTCTCTTACATACTTTGTATATACACTACTTATACACATCTGCAAACCACACTGCCTTTGCACACTATCCTACAATTGTTTTTTAAAGCCTATAATTGGAACCAAGTGAAACAATAGTAATGTTATGTAAGCAAAAAATAGGCAAGTACTTATTTGATCAATGCATAATCTGCACGCTGAGGTCAAACAACTATGGAAATGAACACAAGACAGATAGCAATATTCTAGGAGACTAGGTGATGTAGAATAAAAATCCTAGATTAGTATTTTAGGGATTGTTCCATTATGAATAAAATTTACAATCTGCTTACAGGAGTTACAATCTGGTCAGCTCCTACTGCAAGCAGCAATATTAATACGGTAAGATACATTACAAAGGTGTATTTGTTGGATACATTTTTTACATTTTTATGACAGTTCTTGCAACCACCAACCACCAATAACAGCAAGACAGGATATCAATGAACTTTGTAACCTAGTACAGTATTTTAGTTTCTTGTACTGTTTATATTTGATTTTGTTATTAGGATATTCTTATCAAAGTTTCAGAATCAGAATTGACAAGTTCATTGGCTAGCATACAGATTACATGAAATCAATATATGGAAAGTACAGCTTTTCTACACAGGAGGATGGTATATGACATATGATGATATATAACATATGTATGAAAATGCAGCTCGTTTATATTCTTTAATAGTTTTCATTAAATTCCTTAGATCTATCATATTAAATAAGCTATCATTTACTTAACTTATACCTACTCGATGCTTCAGCACACTGACAATAATGAATACATGAACTTCAATATTGCTGCAAAACATTTAAAATGTAAAGGTACTATGTTAGCTTTTTTTATCAAAGAGTACAAAAGTCATCCAACCACATCAACGTGTACTTTTTATGTGCCAAACCAGCCGCGTCTAAATGAGGAGTGAAAAGGAAACCAGGCACAGCCTGCAATTAAAACCTTACGTGGAAAAGATGGATGGATAAGGGTGCTGAATGATCTATCAAAATATAAAGTAAATTAATACGTTCAGTAAACTGTGCAATGAGAAAAAAAATCTAAACACCAGAATTAACATTTTTTGGCCGCCGCAACAGTGTAATATAATTAAATAAGAGACTATCAAAACATTGTATCTACCCCAAAATAGTATCAGTAAAAAGTTTACTCAAGGGGCAAAAAACAGCCCTCACACAATCCCATAACCCAAAAATTGAAAATGTTTTGAGTCTTAGAAAATGGCGACACAAGCAAAATATATATATTTTTTTTACAAATTTCCGAATTTTTTTTCCTCACCACTTAAATAAAAAGAAAAAATATACATGTTTGGTATCTGCATACTCATCCTCACCTAGAGAATCACATTTCCAGGTCAGTTCTACCATGGAGTGGACACAATAAATAAAAAAAATCAAAACACCCTAACAGCTACAGGTGAAATCACAATCCACCCATGGCTTATAACATGTTAAATACCACTGTCAATGTCTGATGTGACATTTACCTCAATCGCATCAGATGCACATCACAAACCTCACCGATCGGGGTCCTGTCACATGATCGTGGGTGCCGGTGGGTAGGAATGACTACCGGGGGTCTGCAGAAGACCTCTGTGCTTGTCATTGCAGTTCTGCTATAAACACCAGCCCGTGGCAAGTGTTCATGGAAGATCATGATTTCTGCTACCTAGATGCTTTGGTATGTGTAGCACAAGCGATTGGATGATTGCAGCTTCACATGTCCTAAAGAAACTACACTGCTCAAAAAATTAGAGGGAACACTAAAATCCCACATCCTAGATATCACTGAATGAAATATTCCAGTTGTAAATCTTTATACATTACATAGTGGAATGTGTTCAGAACAATAAAACCTAAACATTATCAATATAAATCACAACTAATATCCCACGGAGGTCTGGAGCTGGAATGATGCTCAAAATCAAAGTGGAAAATGAAGTTACAGGCTGATCTAACTTCAGGGGAAATGCCTCAAAACAAGGAAATCATGCTCAGTAGTGTGCGTGGCCTCCATGTGCCTGTATGACCTCCCTACAATGACTGGGCATGCTCCTAATGAGGCCAACTCCTGGACAGTCTGTGGTGCAACGTGACATTGGTGGATGGTGTGAGACATGTCCCAGATGTGTTCAATCGGATTCAGGTCTGGGGAATGGGCAGGCCAGTCCATAGCTTCAATGCCTTCAAGCTTGCAGGAACTGCTGACACACTCCAGCCACATGATCTCTGGCATTGTCCTGCATTTGGAGGAACCCAGGACCAACCGCACCAGCATATGGTCTCACAAGGGGTCTGAGGATTTCATCTCGGTACCTATTGTCAGTCAGGCTACCTGGCGAGCACATGGAGGGCTGTGCGACCCTCCAAAGAAATGCCACCCCACACCATTACTGACCCACTGCCAAACCGGTCATGCTGAAGGATGTTGCCGGCAGCAGATCGTTCTCCACAGCGTCTCCAGACTCTGTCACGTCTGTCACATGTGCTCAGTGTGAACCTGCTTTCATCTATGAAGAGCACAGGGCGTCAGTGGTGAATTTGCCAGTCCTGGTATTCTTTGGCAAATGCCCAGCATCCTGCATGATCTTGGGCTGTGATCACAACCCCATCTGTGGACATCGGGTACTCAGACCATCCTCATGGAGTCGGTTCTAACCATTTGTGCAGGCACATGCACATTTGTGGCCTGCTGGAGGTCATTTTGCATGGCTCTGGCAGTGCTCCTCCTGTTCTTCCTTGCACAGAGGCTGAGGTATTGGTCCTGCTACTGGGTTGTTGCCCTCCTACGGCCCTCTCCACACCTCCTGGTGTACTGGCCTGTCTCCTGGTATCACCTCCAGCCTCTAGACACTACGCTGTTAGACACAGAAAACCTTCTTGCAACAGCTCGCATTGATACTGATATACCATCCTGGATGAGCTGCACTACCTTAGCCACTTGTGTGGGTTGTAGAGTCTGTCTCTTGCTACCACGAGTGTGAAAGCACAACCAACATTCAAAAGTGACCAAAACATCAGCCAGAAAGCATTGGCACTGAGATGTGATCTGTGGTCCCTACCTGCAGAACCACTCCTTTGTTGAGTGTGTCTTGATAATTGCCAATAATTTCCATCTGCTGTCTATTCCATTTGCACAACAGCATGTGAAATTGATTGTCAAACAGTGTTGCTTCCTAAGTGGGCAGTTTGAGTTCACATAAATTTGATTTACTTAGAGTTATATTCTGTTGTTTAAGTGTTCCCTTTATTTTTTCGAGAAGTGTATTTAAGTAAGTAAAAAGTGGAAAAAAATTATTTCAAAATATTTAAAAATGAGAAAAATATAAAGGCTCAAATCACCCCCTTTTTGCCCAATCATGCAAACATAGTCATACAAACAAACAAATCACACATTTGGTATTTTCAGAAACGCCCGATCTATCAAAATATAAACTAAATTAATCTGATGAGTAAACGATGTTACGAGAAAAAAATCAAGACACCAGAAATAAATTTTTCCACAACATAAAATGCAATAATAAGTGATTAAAACATTGTATCGAACCAAAAATGGTATCAGTAAAAATGTCTGTTTGGAAAAAAAGCTCTCACCCAACCCCAGATCATAAAAAATGGAGACACTAAGGATCTCGGAAAATGGCACCTTTTGCTTATTTATTTATTTTTACAATCTTTGGGATTTTTTTCAACACTTAAATAAATAAGAACCTAGACATGTTTGGTATCTTCAAACTTATACCGACCTGGAGAATCATAAAGACAAAACCTAAAATCATTGTGCAAATGTGCTTTTTTTTGCAATTTCACTTCACTTGGAATTTTTTTCAAATGTTCCAGTATGCTATATGGTAAAACGTTTAAAATGTACTACTTGTCCTGCGAAAAGCAAAAAGCAAGCTCTCACATGGCCATATTGATCAAAAAGTAAAAAAGTTATGGCTTTGGAAGAAGGGGAGCAAAAAATAAAAACACAAAAAAGGAAAATTCCAAGGTCGTGAAGGGGTTAAGTACTATTTTCCTCAGCACATTTAATAAATATTGCTCCCAATAGATACTCAGAAAGTACTTTTCTACTTATCTGATTGCAGCTCTCAGTTTTTAATGCAAAGTGGAGATTTCCCCCTACACCATTAGGCCGGCGTCACACTAGCGAGTTTTACGGACGTATGAGCGCATAAACTACGTCCGTAAAATTCGCATTACACACGGCCCAATGAATCTCTATGACCCAGCTCATATCTGCCGTATATTACGCATCCGTAATATACGGTCTTGTACGGCCGTAGAAAATCGCAGCATGCTGCGTTTGTCACCATATTGCGCAAAAAAATCGCCAATGAAAGTCTATGGGGCGGGAAAAATACGGATTCCACACGGACCAGCAGTGTGACTTGCGAGAAATATGCAGCGGTGTTAGTGAAAAGCCGGTAATTCAATTGCCGGCTTTTCATTTCTCCTTCCCAAACCCGACAGGATATGAGACATGGTTTACATACAGTAAACCATCTCATATCCCTTTTTTTTGCATATTCCACACTTTTAATGTTAGTAGTGTGTATGTGCAAAATTTGAGTGCTGTAGCAGCTAAAATAAAGGGTTAAATGGCAGAAAAAATTGGCGTGGGCTCCCGCGCAATTTTCTCCGCCAGAGTGGTAAAGCCAGTGACTGAGGGCAGATATTAATAGCCAGGAGAGGGTCCATGATTATTGCCCCCCCCCCGGCTACAAACATCTGCCCCCAGCCACCCCAGGAAAGGCACATCTGGAAGATGCGCCTATTCTGGCACTTGGCCACTCTCTTCCCACTCCCGTGTAGCGGTGGGATATGGGGTAATGAAGGGTTAATGCCACCTTGCTATTGTAAGGTGACATTAAGCCAGATTAATAATGGAGAGGCGTCAATTATGACACCTATCCATTATTAATCCAATTGTATGAAAGGGTTAAAAAAACACACACACATTATTAAAAAGTATTTTAATGAAATAAACACACAGGTTGTTTTAATATTTTATTGCTCTCTCAATCCACCTGAAGACCCTCGCTCTGCAAAATAATAAACCAACAATATACATACCTTCTGTTGATCTGTCACGTCCCACGACACGAAGTAAATCCATCTGAAGAGGTTAAATCATTTTACAGGTAGGAGCTGTGCTAAAGCACTCGCTCGTGCATGTAAACCCCGGGTGCTGAAAGAAAAGCTGGGTGACAACCTCAACTAGTCACAGACATCGATTTCCAATCCAACACTGGATTGTGTACTTGTAACCATGGAAAACCCAGTACAACAACATCATGTAAATTATGCAACACCAGAAAACGACAATCTTCCTGATGTGCTGGAGCCATGCACATATTCAACTGAGTCCAATACTGAGGTTTATTCTTGGCCAACGGTGTAGCATCAATACCCCTCAAAGGAATAGGGCTCTGCAAAGGTTGCAAAGAAAAACCACAGCGCCTGGCAAATTCTAAGTCCATTAAGTTCAGGGCAGCGCCTGAATCCACAAATGCAATGACAGAGAAAGATGACAATGAGCAAATCAGGGTCACAGACAGGAGAAACTTAGGCTGTACAGTACTAATGGTAACAGATCTAGCTACCCTCTTAATATGCTTAGGGCAATCAGAGATAGTATGAGCTGAATCACCACAGTAAAAACACAGCCCATTCTGACGTCTGTATCCCCTCTGTTCCGCTCTAGTCAGAATCCTATCACATTGCATAGGCTCAGGACTCCGCTCAGAGGATGCTGCCATATGGTGCACCACTATGCACTCACGCAGGCGCCGATCGATCTGAATGGCTAGAGACATAGATTCGCTCAGACCAACAGGCGTGGGGAACCCCACCATAACATCTTTAAGGGCTTCAGAAAGACCCTTTCTGAAAATTGCTGCCAGAGCGTCCTCATTCCATTTAGTGAGCACAGACCATTTTCTAAATATCTCTCAGTATAATTCTGCTGCTTCCTGACCCTGGCACAGAGCCAACAAGTTTTTTTCCGCATGATCCACAGAGTTAGGTTCGTCATACAATAATCCCAGCGATTGAAAAAATGCATCTACATTAAGCAATGCCGGATCCCCTGACTCAAGGGAGAATGCCCAGTCCTGAGGGTCACCACGCAGCAGAGAAATAACTATTTTAACTTGCTGAGTGGGGTCACCAGAGGAACGGGGTTTCAGAGCAAAAAACAATTTGCAGTTATTTTTAAGGTTCAAAAACTTAGATCTATCCCCGTAAAACAAATCTGGAGTAGGAATTCTAGGCTCTAAGGCTGGAGTCTGAACAACATAATCTTGGATACTCTGAACTCTTGCAGCAAGCTGATCCACACGAGAAAACAGACCCTGAACATCCATGTTTGCGCCCAAATCCACCCAGAGATTAAGAGGAAGGAAAAAGACAAAACAGACTAAAGAAAAAAAAAATGGCTCAGAACTCTTTTTCTTTTCCTTCTTTTGAGATGCATTCAACTCATTTTTGGCCAGTTGTACTGTTATGGACTGGTAATTTAGGAGCGACATGCGACTAGCTCTGAGCAGGTGGTAACTATACAGACCGCAGTTCCTGATCTTAACACAACTGTTATGGACCTGGTGGTTACGAGCACCCGGAATGACCTGATGAGTAAACTAGTAATCGGAACAAGCTCTGGGAAAGTGGGAACTCTGATGACCGCAAACCCTACTCCTATCACACACACACTAGAAATAGCCGTGGAGCGTACCTAACTCTCCCTAGATGCCTCTTCACAGCCTAAGAGCTAACTACCCCTAAAGATACAAATAGAAGCCTAACTTTGCCTCAGAGAAATTCCCCAAAGGTAAAGGCAGTCCCCACATACATTGACTGTGAGTTAAGAGGAAAGTCACAAACACAGGAATGAAACAGGTTTTAGCAAAGGAGGCCACACTTCACTAAATAGTCAGAGGATAGAAAAGGAAACTATGCGGTCAGCACAAAAAAAAACTACAAAAACCACGCAGTGTATGCAAAAAGACTCCCACACCGACTCACGGTGTGGAGGCGCAACACTGCACTCCCAGAGCTTCCAGCTAGCAAGGAAATATCATGATAGCAAGCTGGACTAGAATTAGCAGTACTAAGAAATATATTCAGGCAGCAGTAACAACAAATGAACTAGCAAAGACTTAGCTTCTGCTGGAGTAGACAGGTCCTCAGAGAAGTCCAAGAGAGATCTGAACCAATACTGAACATTGCCAGCTGGAATGAAGTAACGATCTGAGTGGAGTTAAATAGGGAAACCAGCATAGCAATAAACAAGGGCAGCTGATAAAGCCAACCTCAGTGACCAGCAGTTCTGCTCGAAGCTACCAGAGGGAGTCCAAGAGCAGAACTAACCAAAGTACCATTCATGACCACAAGAGGGAGTCCGAGAATGGAATTCACAACACACAACACTAGAAGTAGCCGTGGGATGTTCCTGTCACTCCCTGGACACCTCGTCACAGCCGGAGAACTAGCTACCCCTAAAGGTAGAAATAGTAAAGCTATCTTGCGTCAGAGAAAATTCCCAAAGGATAGGATAGCCCCCCACAAATATTGACTGTGAGAGGAGAAGGAAATGACATACGTAGTATGAAACAAGATTTAGCAATAATATGATCATATATCATGAATTTGAAGCTGACTGATTTAGTAGAGGTCTGTATATTCTATTATGAAACCCTTTCCATAGAAAACATGTTTTAAAAAAAGTCTGTATACTATGGATCTAGGTTGATTAGTCTGAGACCAGTCCCCAAAGGCTCCTCTTCATTTTATTCCAGTTGACTGACAGGTCTCTAACTATTTATGTGTGTTTGTATGTGGAGAGACTTTTAAGTCTAGGAAAGTGGGATGGGTAGAAGTTGCCAGAGACTGACTTCAGACTAGTCATCCGAGTCCCAAAGTAGCTGATTTCTCAAAGTATGTTGTCTCTGAAATGGCACACACATTCACGACTATAATAATTCATGCAGTACCTGAACCATGCTACTCAGAGTTCAATCTGACAATTTTTCTTCCTCTAGTGTTAGGGTCTTGACCGACCCGTTTTAGGTTTTAAATGCATACAAATTTTACATACATTTGTTTATTGCATCAAGACTTTTTGACTTTTTCAGGAACTTATTTTAAAACAAAATACAATAAAATATAACTATTTTACTAAATTGTAAAATGCTCTTATTAAAATTATAACATTTGTGTTGTTGGGGTCAATTTCGACCCAGGTCTAATATAAGAGTACAAAAACAATAATAAGTCCCAAAACTGAACTCATAAACACAATATAAACCAACAGCCCACAGCCAGCTCTACCTCCAACAACTTGAGTTAGGGACATGTCCAGGCATGTATGGCCAAGTCAGCTTAGAGTTGGTACTTTGCAGAGTATACGTCTCCAGTTTACACATGCTACAATGAGGAGAAGATTTGATGTAAGATAAATTCTGGATTATATCTTAGATGATAATGAATCAGAGGACACACAGCAGCAAACTGATACAGATGAACAGGTTTCTGAGGAGGAAGATGATGTGGAGTATCAACCTGAAGACACAGACAGTTCTGATCAGTCTGATGAGGAGGTCACTGGTGCTGAATCTGCTCCCGCTGAAAGATTCAAATCCAAAAGTGGCAAGATCAGTTGGAGCTCAGTACCTCCAGATGTACATGGCAGGGCAGATGCTGCAAATGTCATAAAAATGACCCCTGGGATCACAAGGTTTACTGTGACAAGAGTAAGTGACATCAAGACATGTTTTGATCTGTTTATGCCATTGTCAATAAAAAAAGTCATTATTGCTATGACAAACCTTGAAGGAAAAAAGTCCACGGCAACATGTGGAATGACCTTCATGATGATGTCCTGGATGCCTACATTGGTGTTCTTCTCCTTGCTGAAGTGTACAAATCCTGCAGTGAGGCCTGTTATGATCTGGTGACCTTGGAGCCGCATGAAACTTTCTCTGGAGTCGGTGGAACCTGTACTGACCGCAAATCCTGAACTAACACCGCAACTAGAAGTAGCCGTGGGGTGTGCCTAACAAACCCTAGACACCTCGACACACCCGGAGGACAAAATACCCTTATAGATGGAAATAGGAATGCTACCTTGCCTCAGAGCAGACCCCCAAAGAATAGGCAGCCCCCCACGAATAATGACTGTGAGTAGGAGAAGAATAGACACACGCAGGTAGAAAACAGGATTTAGCAAAAGAGGCCACTCTAGCTAAATAGGAAAGGATAGGACAGATTACTAGGCGGTCAGTATTAAAACCCTTCCAAAAATATCCACAGCAGATAATACAAAAAGTTCCACAATCTAACTAAAGACATGGCATGTATATCTGCCACTCCAGAGAATCCAACAAGACTGAGAAAATACTGACACAATCTAAGCTGGACAAGAAAACACAAAGAATAGCACTGAATTGTGAAGCACACAGCATGTGTGCCACAGAAAAAAACCCCAGACACTTATCTTTGCTGATTTGGCAGAAAGGCAGGAGGAACCAGGCAGAGGTCCAACACCTCCCAACAACAATTGACAACTGGCAAGGACTAATGAATCCTGCACACCTAAATACCCCAGTCAGAACTGCAATCAGCAGACACACCTGACCAGGACTGCAACCCAGGGACAGCTGCATTACCACCTACTACCACCGGAGGGAACCCAAAAGCAGAATTCACAACAGAGGCCACTCATAGTCTCTGGGACGCATCGACAGGCAGGAATATTTTCCGGGCAACAATGTCACTTCAAAAGTTTAAAATGATATCAAGAGTCCTCAGATTTGACAACAGAGACACCAGAACAAAATCTAACAAACTTGCGATATCAAGAGTCCTCAGATTTGACAATAGAGACACCAGAACAAAATCTAACAAACTTGCTCCCATCAGGGATGTTTCGGAGAAGTGGGTGCAGCTCCTTCCACTGATGTTCAACCCAGGGCCAGAGGTGACAGTAGATGAATGTTTTCTCCCTTTCCGCTGAAAATGCCCCTTCCGGTAATACATGCCAAGTAAGCCAGGCAAATACGGCATAAAAATCTGGGCAGCCTGTGATGCAAAAACTAGCTGTGCATGAAATCTACAGATTTACACAGGCAAGTCTGCAAGCGGCATCCCTGAAAAAAAACAAGGAAAACGTGTAGTCCTCGATATGACTACTGGACTGCAGGGTCACAACATTACTTGTGACAATTTTTTTACCAGCTATGACCTTGGACAAGAACTTCTCAGGAGGAAAATCACCATGGTGGGCACAGTGAAAAAAAACAAACCTGAGCTGCCCACTGAATTGTTGCAGATGAAGGACAGGGCTCCACTTTCCTCAAAGTTTGTTTTTACAGACACCATCACTGCTGTTTCATACTGCCCCAAAAAATGACGGAATGTGGTACTGATGTCCACACTTCAAAAAGATGCAGCTGTGTCATCAGGAAGTGACAAAACGCCCAGAATCATCCTGGACTATAACAAAAACTAAGGAGGAATGGACAACCTGGACAAGCTGACTGCCACCTACACTTGCCAGCGAATGACTAGGAGATGGACAATGGTTGTATTTTACAACATCCTTGATGTGTCAGCATGCAATTCGTTTGTGTTGTTGACCCACATTCACCAAGGATGGAATTCAAAGAAAAAAAACAAGCGGAGGATGTTTCTTGAGGAACTAGGAAGATCCCTTGTCAAGGTGCACATTGACCAAAGGGAACGAGTGCCCCGAGACGCGGCCGCTGCAGCCTTGGTCTGACAACTCCAGAGCTCAACAAGTGCCTCGTCCACACCCACAGCAACACAAAAAGCATCATCACCAGCATCCTCCTCAACCAGCCCTGCCTCAACATCAACCACAACAGCCACAACCCCAGTGAGACCACCTGATTCTAAAAGAAAGAGGTGTCAGGTCTGCCCTAGCAATAAGGACAGAAAGACAAACACATCGTGCTTTGCCTGCAAAAAATACCTCTGCAAAGAACACACAAAAAGTGTCACTTTTTGCCACACATGCATCTAAATACTAATGCATCTAAAAACTAGTACTTGATTTCTGTTGATTTGATTTGCTTGATTGATTGTTGTTTGTTTGTTTGACCTAGAAAAGCTACTTTTTATTATTATTGCTATTATTGTTAATATAATTTTCATCTTTTATTTGTATTAAAGTTCTATAAAAAAAATCAGTTTTTTGCCTTTTTCATAAAGTAGTTAGATATGGGTCAAAATGGACCCGTAACAACATAGATGTTACTAGAGTTACATTTAAGAAATGTGTTCTAAAACCCTTCAGTAATAGTCAGGTAATATAACAAACTTTTCAAAGTTTATATTATTCTCTTGAGGTTCATTTGACAATATTTTTATATTGAAAATGAAGGGTATGCTCTCAAATGAAAGGCCCAGGGGGCCACAACAAAAATATTAAAATCAATCCTTCCATGGATTAGAAACCCTAACAAGGTGACTAAGAGGTAAGAAACAAATTGGATCATAAATAACTGTTTTTAGGGTATCCTAGGGGTGATTTAAGACACGGGTCAAAACCGACCCGTTAACATAAGAAAGAGTAACAGAAAGCTAACACTAGAGGAAGGTTAAGGGTTAAGGCTAGTGTTTCTTAGCATCAAGTTTATCTGATGTTGCCTTTTTGAGTAGAAGGCCTCAGAAAGACTTTATAACCATGCAGGGCCGTATTTAGAGTTTCTGCTGCCCTAGGCACTTTTAGTGCTGCCTCCCCTGTTGTGAATTTGGATTCTGGGCTCCCCCGGTGGCCGCTTGTGGAATTGGACTTGTCATCCTCTTTCCTGTTTCACCTGGTTCCATCAGTAGTGGGTGTCGCTATTTAAGCTCATTTCTCTGGTGGTTTCTTGCCGGTCAACAATGTTATCTGATGCCTCTCAGTGCTTGTTCCTGCTTCTAGACAACTACTAGATAAGTTGGACTTTTGTCCATGTTTGTTTTGCCTATTTGTTCCAGTTCACAGCTGAAGTTTTGTTACTGTGTCTGGAAAGCTCTCGTTGATCAGGGATTGCTACTCTGGCGTTATGAGTTAATGCCAGAGTTTAAGGTAATCTCTGGATGGTGTTTTGTTAGTGTTTTTCTGCTGACCATGAAAGTATACTATCTGTCTTCTGCTATCTAGTAAGCGGACCTCAAATTTGCTAAGACTATTTTCCTGCTGCGTTTGTTGTTTCATCTGAACTCACCGTCATTATATGTGGGGGGCTACTGTCTTCTTTGGAATATTTCTCTAGAGGTGAGCCAGGTCTTATATTTCCCTCTGCTAGCTATTTAGGTCTTAGGCCAGAGCTGGGCATCTAGCGATAAATAGGAAATGCTACCTGGCTATTTCTAGTTGCGCGGCAGGCTTAGTTCATGGTCAGTATAGTTCCATCTTCCGAGAGCTTGTCCCTCTATAGGCTTGCTATGATCTCTGCCTGCAGAGATCATGACAGTTTGACCGGCCTGTAAAGTGTTAAAGACCCAGGTTGAGAAAGGAGAGTTATAAGAAGTCTGCTGGAATTTTTTTTTTTTTTTTTTTTTCCTCCAGTCTGCCTTGCTGCAGTCTTTTTTCTCTCTCTCCTCCTAATCTCTGTATGGCTCTGTGTGCACCTGACAATAATGGATCTCCAGAGTGTAACTGCGGGTTTGAATAATCTCATCACGAAAGTACAAAATTTACAAGATTTTGTGGTACATGCTCCGGTATCTGAGCCGAGAATTCCTTTGCCGGAGTTCTTCACAGGGAATAGAGCTAGCTTCCAGAATTTCCGAAATAATTGTAAGCTTTATTTGTCCCTGAAGTCTCGTTCAGCTGGAGACCCTGCTCAGCAGGTTAGGATTGTGATTTCCTTGCTCAGGGGTGACCCTCAAGATTGGGCCTTCTCATTGCCAGCAGGGGATCCTGCGTTACGCGATGTGGATGCGTTTTTTCTGGCCTTGGGCTTGCTTTATGAGGAACCTCATTTGGAAATTCAGGCAGAAAAAACTTTGATGGCACTATCTCAGGGGCAAGACGAAGCTGAAGTTTTCTGCCAAAAATTCCGTAAATGGTCTGTGCTTACTCAGTGGAATGAGTGCGCCTTGGCGGCAACTTTCAGAGAAGGTCTCTCTGATGCCGTTAAAGATGTTATGGTGGGGTTCCCTGTGCCTGCAGGTCTGAATGAGTCCATGACAATGGCTATTCAGATTGATAGGCGTCTGCGGGAGCGCAAACCGGTGCACCATCTGGCGGTGTCTATGGAAAAGACGCCAGAAAGTATGCAGTGTGATAGAATTCTGTCCAGGAGCGAGCGACAGAATTTTAGACGGAAGAATGGATTGTGTTTCTATTGTGGGGATTCTACTCATGTTATATCAGCATGCTCTAGGCGTACAAAGAAGCTTGATAAGTCTGTTTCCATTGGCACCATTCAGTCTAAGTTTATTTTGTCTGTAACCCTGATTTGCTCTTTGTCATCCATTGCCACGGACGCCTATGTTGACTCTGGCGCCGCTCTGAGTCTTATGGATTGGTCCTTTGCCAATCGTTGTGGTTTTGATTTAGAGCCTTTGGAGACTCTTATTCCTCTGAAGGGGATTGACTCCACCCCATTGGCTAATAATAAACCACAATACTGGACACAAGTAACCATGCGTATCAATCCGGATCACCAGGAGATTATTCGTTTCCTGGTGCTGTATAATTTACATGACGATTTGGTACTGGGATTGCCATGGTTGCAGTCTCACAACCCAGTCTTGGACTGGAGAGCAATGTCTGTGTTGAGCTGGGGATGTAAGGGTATTCATGGGGACTTACCTTTGGTTTCTATTTCGTCGTCCATTCCCTCTGAAGTCCCTGAGTTCCTCTCTGATTATCAAGACGTCTTTGACGAACCCAAGCTTGGGTCGTTACCTCCGCACCGTGAGTGCGATTGTGCCATAGATTTGATACCGGGTTGTAAATATCCAAAGGGTCGTTTGTTTAATCTGTCTGTGCCGGAACATGCTGCTATGCGGGAATATATAAAGGAGTCTTTGGAAAAGGGACATATTCGTCCATCTTCTTCTCCCTTGGGAGCTGGGTTTTTCTTTGTCTCAAAAAAAGACGGCTCTTTGAGACCATGTATTGATTATCGGCTTCTGAATAAGATCACTGTTAAGTATCAATACCCATTGCCATTGCTTACTGATTTGTTTGCTCGTATAGAGGGTGCTAAGTGGTTCTCTAAAATTGATCTTCGTGGGGCGTATAATTTGGTGCGGATCAGGCAGGGGGATGAGTGGAAGACCGCATTTAATACGCCCGAGGGCCACTTTGAGTATTTGGTCATGCCTTTTGGTCTTTCTAATGCCCCTTCAGTTTTCCAGTCTTTTATGCATGATATTTTCCGCGATTTTCTGGATAAATTTATGATAATATATCTGGATGATATTCTGATTTTTTCTGATGACTGGGACTCTCATGTCCAGCAGGTCAGGAGAGTTTTTCAGGTTCTGCGGTCTAATTCTTTATGTGTGAAGGGGTCTAAGTGCGTTTTTGGGGTCCAGAAAATTTCCTTTTTGGGGTATATTTTTTCTCCCTCTTCCATTGAGATGGATCCCGTCAAGGTGCAAGCTATTTGTGACTGGACTCAGCCCTCCTCTCTTAAGGGTCTTCAGAGATTTTTGGGCTTTGCCAACTTTTACCGCCGATTTATTGCTGGTTTTTCGGATGTCGTTAAACCACTGACTGATTTGACCAGACAAGGCGCTGATGTTGCTAATTGGTCCCCTCATGCTGTAGAGGCCTTTCAGGAGCTTAGGCGCCGTTTTGCCTCTGCCCCTGTGTTGCGTCAGCCTGATGTGAATCTGCCTTTTCAGGTTGAGGTTGACGCTTCGGAGATCGGAGCTGGGGCAGTGTTGTCGCAGAAAGGTTCCGACTGCTCCGTCATTAGGCCTTGTGCCTTCTTTTCTCGCAAATTTTCGCCCGCAGAGCGGAATTATGATGTTGGGAATCGGGAGCTTTTGGCCATGAAGTGGGCGTTTGAGGAGTGGCGCCATTGGCTCGAGGGGGCTAGGCATCAGGTGGTGGTATTGACTGACCACAAAAATTTGATTTATCTTGAGACTGCCAGACGCCTGAATCCTAGACAGGCGCGCTGGTCTTTATTTTTTTCTCGCTTTAATTTTGTGGTGTCATACCTACCGGGTTCTAAGAATGTTAAGGCAGATGCCCTTTCTAGGAGTTTTGACCCGGACTCTCCTGGTAATTCTGAACCCACAGGTATCCTTAGGGAGGGAGTAATTTTGTCGGCCGTTTCTCCTGATCTGCGGCGGTCCTTGCAAGAGTTTCAGGCGGATAGACCGGATCGTTGTCCGCCTGATAGACTGTTTGTTCCGGATGATTGGACCAGCAGAGTCATCTCTGAGGTACATTCTTCTGCATTGGCAGGTCATCCCGGAATTTTTGGTACCAGGGATTTGGTGGCAAGATCCTTCTGGTGGCCTTCCCTGTCACGAGATGTGCGAGTCTTTGTGCAGTCATGTGACGTTTGTGCTCGGGCCAAGTCTTGTAGTTCTCGGGCTAGCGGACTGCTGTTGCCCTTGCCTATTCCTAAGAGGCCTTGGACACACATCTCGATGGATTTTATTTCAGATCTGCCTGTTTCCCAGAAGATGTCTGTCATCTGGGTGGTCTGTGACCGTTTCTCTAAAATGGTCCATTTGGTTCCTCTGCCCAAGTTGCCTTCTTCTTCTGAGTTGGTTCCTCTGTTTTTTCAGAATGTTGTCCGATTGCACGGTATTCCTGAGAATATTGTTTCTGACAGAGGTACCCAATTTGTGTCTAGATTTTGGCGGGCATTCTGTGCTAGGATGGGCATAGATTTGTCTTTTTCATCTGCTTTTCACCCTCAGACTAATGGCCAGACCGAGCGGACTAATCAGACCCTGGAGACATATCTGAGGTGTTTTGTCTCTGCTGACCAGGATGATTGGGTTGCTTTTTTGCCATTGGCAGAGTTCGCCCTCAATAATCGGGCCAGCTCTTCCACCTTGGTGTCCCCGTTTTTCTGTAATTCGGGGTTTCACCCTCGATTTTCCTCCGGTCAGGTGGAATCCTCGGATTGTCCTGGAGTGGATGCGGTGGTGGAGAGATTGCATCACATCTGGGGGCAGGTTATGGACAATTTGAAGTTGTCCCAGGAGAAGACTCAGCGTTTTGCCAACCGTCATCGTCGTGTTGGTTCTCGGCTTTGTGTTGGAGATTTGGTGTGGTTGTCTTCTCGTTTTGTCCCTATGAGGGTCTCTTCTCCTAAGTTTAAACCTCGGTTCATCGGCCCTTATAGAATATTGGAGATTCTTAATCCTGTTTCTTTCCGTTTGGACCTCCCTGCGTCCTTTTCCATTCATAACGTTTTTCATCGGTCGTTATTGCGCAGGTATGAGGTACCTGTTGTACCTTCAGTTGAGCCTCCTGCTCCGGTGTTGGTTGAGGGTGAGTTGGAGTACGTTGTGGAGAAAATTTTAGACTCTCGTGTTTCCAGACGGAGACTCCAGTATCTGGTCAACTGGAAGGGTTACGGCCAGGAGGATAATTCTTGGGTCAATGCATCTGATGTTCATGCTTCTGATCTTGTTCGTGCCTTCCATAGGGCTCATCCTGGTCGCCCTGGTGGATCTGGTGAGGGTTCGGTGCCCCCTCCTTGAGGGGGGGGTACTGTTGTGAATTTGGATTCTGGGCTCCCCCGGTGGCCGCTTGTGGAATTGGACTTGTCATCCTCTTTCCTGTTTCACCTGGTTCCATCAGTAGTGGGTGTCGCTATTTAAGCTCATTTCTCTGGTGGTTTCTTGCCGGTCAACAATGTTATCTGATGCCTCTCAGTGCTTGTTCCTGCTTCTAGACAACTACTAGATAAGTTGGACTTTTGTCCATGTTTGTTTTGCCTATTTGTTCCAGTTCACAGCTGAAGTTTTGTTACTGTGTCTGGAAAGCTCTCGTTGATCAGGGATTGCTACTCTGGCGTTATGAGTTAATGCCAGAGTTTAAGGTAATCTCTGGATGGTGTTTTGTTAGTGTTTTTCTGCTGACCATGAAAGTATACTATCTGTCTTCTGCTATCTAGTAAGCGGACCTCAAATTTGCTAAGACTATTTTCCTGCTGCGTTTGTTGTTTCATCTGAACTCACCGTCATTATATGTGGGGGGCTACTGTCTTCTTTGGAATATTTCTCTAGAGGTGAGCCAGGTCTTATATTTCCCTCTGCTAGCTATTTAGGTCTTAGGCCAGAGCTGGGCATCTAGCGATAAATAGGAAATGCTACCTGGCTATTTCTAGTTGCGCGGCAGGCTTAGTTCATGGTCAGTATAGTTCCATCTTCCGAGAGCTTGTCCCTCTATAGGCTTGCTATGATCTCTGCCTGCAGAGATCATGACACTCCCCCATTGGTGAGTATGACACTATCGGCAGTGACTTTGGCAAGAATCGCTGTTGTGAAAATAGCCTTTTGCAGCAGATTGGGCAGTTTTTTCGCATCTGCCGCGTAACGGATCACTTACAACGGATCACTTACGGCAACACTGCGTTTGGCTTCATTCATTCCCTATGGGATTTGTGGCACTTGCTGTGATCTGGCAAATGCGGTACCATACCTCCCAACTCTTGAAGGGAAAGAGGTATAAAGGTTGCGGCGCACGTAGTGCGCCGCGTCAAATTTTAGGCCACGCCTCTGACCACACCCATTTCACAACTAGTCACACCCATATCCAAGTCCCAACCACACCCATTTAGCACTGCTGATCACAACTGTTTCATATACAATAATTATAACCAAAAAAATATGGCCACACATGATGCTCCATACTGTATAATGACCGCACATGATGCTCCATACTGTATAATGACCGCACATGATGCTCCATACTGTATAATGACCGCACATGATGCTCCATACACTGTATAATGACCGCACATGATGCTCCATACACTGTATAATGACCGCACATGATGCTCCATACTGTATAATGACCGCACATGATGCTCCATACTGTATAATGACCGCACGTGATGCTCCATACTGTATAATGGCCACAAATGATGTTTAATACTGTATAATGACCGCACATGATGCTCCATACTGTATAATGACCGCACATGATGCTCCATACTGTATAATGACCGCACATGATGCTCCATACTGTATATTGGCCACACATGATGCTCCATACTGTATATTGGCCACAAATGATGCTCCATACTGTATAATGACCCCACATGATGCTCCATACTGTATAATGACCCCACATGATGCTCCATACTGTATAATGACCGCACATGATGCTCCATACTGTATAATGGCCACAAATGATGTTTAATACTGTATAATGACCGCACATGATGCTCCATACTGTATAATGACCGCACATGATGCTCCATACTGTATAATGACCGCACATGATGCTCCATACTGTATATTGGCCACACATGATGCTCCATACTGTATAATGACTGCACATGATGCTCCATACTGTATAATGACCCCATATGATGCTTCATACTGTATAATGACCCCATATGATGCTCAATAGTGTATAATGCCCCCCTCCCATCTTGTATGCATGGCTCACCTTCCTCCCATCCCATATGCATGGCTCATATCCCCCCGCGTATGCATGGCTCATAATTCCCCCCCCCCGTATGCATGGCTCATATCCCCATATGCATGGCTCATAATTCCCCCCCACCTCCTGTATGCATGGCTCATAATTCCCCCCCTGTATGCATGGCTCATATCCCCCCCACCTCTTGTATGCATGACTCATATTCCCCCCTATGCATGGCTCATCTCTCCACCCCCCCTCCCCTGTATGAATGGCTCATATCCCCCTATGCATGGCTCATAATTCCCCCCCACCTCCTGTATGCATGGCTCATAATTCCCCCTGTATGCATGGCTGATATCCACCCCCCCGTATGCATGCCTCATATCCCCCTATGCATGGCTCATAATTCCCCCCCCTGTATGCATGGCTCATATCCGCCCCCCTGTATGCATGGCTCATATCCCCCTATGCATGGCTTATAATTCCCCCCACCTCCTGTATGCATGGCTCATAATTCCCCTCCCTGTATGCATGGCTCATATCCGCCCCCCCCGCCCCCTGGCTGTATGCATGGCTCATAACCCCCCCACCTCTTGTATGCATGACTCATATTCCCCCTATGCATGGCTCATCTCTCCCCTCCAACCCCCCCCCGTATGCATGGCTCATCACTCCCCCCTCATGCATGGCTCATCACTTCCCCCTCCCCCCATGCATGGCTCATCACTCCCCCTCCCCCCCATGCATGGCTCATCACTCCCCCCTCCCCCCATGCATGGATCATCACTCCCCCCTCCCCCCATGCATGGCTCATCACTCCCCCCTCCCCCCCATGCATGGCTCATCACTCCCCCTCCCCCCATGCATGGCTCATCACTCCCCCCTCCCCCCCATGCATGGCTCATCACCCCCCTCCCTCCCCCCCCATGCATGGCTCATCACTCCCCCCTCCCTCCCCCCCATGCATGGCTCATCACTCCCCCCTCCCCCCCATGCATGGCTCATCACTCCCCCCTCCCCCCGTGCATGGCTCATCACTCCCCCCTCCACCCCATGCATGGCTCATCACTCCCCCCTCCCCCCCATGCATGGCTCATCACTCCACCACCCCCCTCCGCTCCCCGCACCTTCTCCCATGGCACGGGCGGCTTACCGTCCTCCTTCAATCCCCCCTGTCCTCTGTCCCTCATACTCACCTGTCAGCTGTCTCACACCAAGCGGGCGCGCCGACGGCGACATCCCTCCGGCTCTCTGCACAGGTGCAGGCTCGCAGCTCCTTCTTCCTGCGTGAGCGGTCACGTGATACCGCTCTCATTAAGGCTCATGAATATGCGCATATTCATGAGCCTTAATGAGCGGTACCACATGACCGCTCACTCAGGACGCGCTACAGAAGCTGAGACCAGGCATCGCTGGAGCAAGGTGAGTATCGTCTTCAAGGAGGGCGGGGGGAGGCGGGGGGGCGGCGGTCAGAGGGTGGGTGGGAGGCTGGTCCCGGGGGGGGGGCTGGGGGGGCGGGGGTTGGGGTGGTCAGGAGGTGGGGAAAAAAAAAACCAAAAAAAAAAACCTTGCTCGCTTGCTCAGGTGCAGCCCCCCGCATCGTCCCCGCCCTAGGCACGTGCCCTCGAGTGCCTAGTGGCAAATACGGCCCTGTAACCATGCTTCAATGGAGAATATGGGGTTATATATGACATGATCTAATGTGAATGTTTGCCTGCAATAGAGTTCTGTGTTATACTATAAGTGAGACTAAAGAAAAGTTTTTCTTTGCTTAGTTGCAATAAATAAACATTGCATTTACATATAACAGCACATTCCTCTGTTGTCTTCTTCACATGATTTCGAGCAGTAATATGCAGTCTCTACACTGTCCTGTTTATGGTATAGATCTTTAATGTGGTATTTTGTTTTCAGGAAAAACGCTTGCATATGGGATCAAGCAAATAAATGTATGCAAATAAAATGACTTGGTGGTCTTAGCAAAATAACTGTGCTCAGAAATGAAGCCAGACAGATGATTTGTGTACACTTTTACAAGCATGTATCATCTCTATTGGATTGTTAAATATTAATCTTGATAATCTCATGTATGCAATTATGCCTAAAGGCTGACATCATATGTTAGGAAACCTCTGTATATATATATATATATATATATATATATATATATATATATACACTAGATGGTGGCCCGATTCTAACGCATCGAGTATTCTAGAATATGTATGTAGTTTATTTATGAAGATTTCAGAATAATGCAATGAATACACAGTATTCGGCCGGTCGGGCACGACTAATTAGCAAAGCGTGGTTCAAGTCACACGCCAATTCGCGGCCCAGCCGGCCGCGACCAATCAGCGATGCGGGATTTCCGTGACAGACAGACAAACAGACGGAAGTGGACCTTAAACAATTATATATCTATCTATCTATCTAATAGCAAAAAATTGGAACGGCACAACTCCTTTACTTAGCTTCGGGTGCTATGCCCCCAGACCACCCGTTCACCGGTCGTCTCCAGTCAATATTTTCAAAAAAGCAGGCAGCACTCTATTTTCTTAAAGTATGTAGGATTTTAATGAACCCGCATGTCTCTGAGACGTTTCGGCTCAACTGAACCTTTCTCAAGCCTTTAGAAGGGCTCAGTTGAGCCGAAACGTCGCAGAGACATGTGGGTTCATTAAAATCCTACATACTTTAAGAAAATGGAGTGCTGCCTGCTTTTTTGAAAATATCTATCTATCTATCTATCTATCTATCTATCTATCTATCTATCTATCTATCTATCTATCTATCTATCTATCTATATTACCTAAGTTTGCTGAGTTTGCAATATGCTACAAAAACTTTGTTTTACTTCTTGTTATGCAACATTATCATTCTTTCTTCCCCAATACTTTTCTCTCAACTTGTTTTGGACTTTCGGGACCAAAGATTTGTTGTTTATTATTAAGGCCCTTGATTACCATGTTAACTCATCAGTAGTGTTGAGCATTCCGATACTGCAAATATCGGGTATAGGCCGATATTCGCTGTATCGGAATTCCGATACAGAGTTCAGATATTTTTGTGATATCAGAAATCGGAATCAGAAGTTCCTATAAGTTCCCAGGCGTGTGCGGTGCGTATGGTTCCCAGGGTCTGGAGGAGAGGAGACTCTCCTTCAGGCCCTGGGATCTATATTCATGTAAAAAATAAAGAATACAAATAAAAAATATGGATATACTCACCCTGCCGACGGACCCTGGCTCTCACTGGTACAAGCGACTGCCTCCGTTCCTAAGAATGCAGTGAGTGAAGGACCTTCGATGACATCGCGGTCACGCGACCGCTCACGTGACCGCTCATGTTACTGCGACGTCATCGAAGGTCCTTCACTCACCGCATTCTTAGGAACGGAGGCAGACGCTTGCACTGGTGAGAGCCAGGGTCCGTCGGAGGGGTGAGTATATCCATATTTTTTATTTTTATTCTTTATTTTTTACATGAATATGGATCCCAGGGCCTGAAGGAGAGTTTCCTCCCCTTCAGACCCTGGGAACCATCCAGGATAGCTTCCAATATTTGTGTCCCATTGACTTTGGTATCGGTTATTGGTATCGGCGATATCCGATATTTTTTGGATATCGCCCGATCCAATCCGATACCGATACTTTTGAATATCGGAAGGTATCGCTCAACACTACTCATCAGCATTCAAAAATTGCTATGGTACATCACATTTGCTATTGACTGGGGCACCTAAGGCTTCTTTCACACTTGCGTCAGTACGGGTCCATCGCTAAGCGCCGACACGACGTACCGACGCACGTTGTGAAAATTTGGCACAACGTGGACAGTGGATGCAGTTTTTCAACACATCCGCTGCCCATTGTAAAGTCCCAGGGAGGAGGGGGCAGAGTTCCGGCCGCGCATGCATCCAGTGCTCGACGGACGCGACATATGGCCATACGTCATGATCCGTCGGCAATACAAGTCTATGGAAAAAAAATGAATCATGCGGGCACATTTGCAGGATGCGTTTTTTTCCCAAAACGAAGCATTGCGACAGATTCCAAATGACGCAAGTGTGAAAGAAGCCTAAGGGGTTAGGTAATTGTGAAAAAGTTTTCTCCAAACCCACTGCCAAGCACTCTGCTCCTGCTGTTGATCGTATGGTCTGAACTGTTGTTCCCTTGCAATTTTGCTCATGTAATTGTACATAATGGAGAATGTAGGTAAGTGAATATATGATTTACACAGACACAGAAAAGGGTCGCTGTGCATTGACACTATAGTGGCCCTTTACGGTCCAATGGCTCATCATAATGCAAAATTCCATCTGCTTTGGGGGTAGAAATTTGCCCCCATATGGCCGGCGTCACACTAGCGAGTTTTACGGACGTATGAGCGCATAAACTACGTCCGTAAAATTCGCATTACACACGGCCCAATGAATCTCTATGGCCCAGCTCATATCTGCCGTATATTACGCATCCGATTTTCTACGGCCGTAATCATTTTACAGGCAGGAGCTGTGCTAAAGCACTTGCTCCTGCCTGTAAACCCCCGGGTGCTGAAAGGAAAGCTGGGTGATCTGTACTTACATTGAGTCGCGGTGAGGCGCCCTCTGCTGGATGTCCTCATGAACTGGAGCCTTGGAAAAGTTCCCACGCTCAAGTTCATATGAGTTCATCCAGCAGAGGGTGTCTCACCATGACTCAAGGTAACTACAGATCACCCAGCTTTCCTTTCAGCACCCGGGGTTTACAGGCACGAGCGAGTGCTTTAGCACAGCTCCTGCCTGTAAAATGATTTAACCCCTTCAGATGGATTTACTTTGTGGGACGTGACAGATCAACAGAAGGTATGTATATTGTTGGTTTATTATTTTGCAGAGCGAGGGTCTTCAGGTGGATTGAGAGAGCAATAAAATATTAAAACAACCTGTGTGTTTATTTCATTAAAATACTTTTTAATAATGTGTGTGTGTTTTTTTAACCCTTTCATACAATTGGATTAATAATGGATAGGTGTCATAATTGACGCCTCTCCATTATTAATCTGGCTTAATGTCACCTTACAATAGCAAGGTGACATTAACCATTCATTACCCCATATCCCACCACTACACGGGAGTGGGAAGAGAGTGGCCAAGTGCCAGAATAGGCGCATCTTCCAGATATGCCTTTTCTGGGGTTCCTGGGGGCAGATGTTTGTAGCCAGGGGGGGGCAATAACCATGGACCCTCTCCTGGCTATTAATATTTGCCCTCAGTCACGGGCTTTACCACTCTGGCGGAGAAAATTGCGCGGGAGCCCACGCCAATTTTTTCCTCCATTTAACCCTTTATTTTAGCAGCTACAGAACCCAAATGTTGCACATACACACTACTAACATTATTAGTGTGGAATATGCAAAAAAAAAATGGGATATGAGATGGTTTACTGTATGTAAACCATGTCTCATATCCTGTCGGGTTTGGGAAGGAGAAATGAGAAGCCGGCAATTGAATTACCGGCTTTTCACATATATCGCGCTGAATTAAATATAAATACAGAATATATATATATATGTGTCTCAATGATATATATATATATATATATATATATATATATATATATATATATATATACTGTATATATGTTTTAACGAACATTTGAGCACATAAATCCATTAGATGTCGGTTTTGCAAGCCAGAGAGAAAATATCGCAGTACGGATGCCATACGGATTACATACGGAGAATGCCATGCGCAAAATACGCTGACACACCCTGCCTACGGATGACATACGGATCACTATTTTGGGAACATTTCTCCGTATTACGGCCGTATTACTGCCGTAAAAAACGGACCGTATTGTCTTACGCTGAGTGTGACGCCGGGCCTATCTCTTGGGCCCCTGTGCGCGTACACATGTTGCACCAATGATGTGTCCACCTCTGGATGTACCTATATACTAAGTCATCAATTATTTTGTTGTTAAATATGGTATTTTCACATGGTTAGATGATAATTTGAATAAATATGCAGTATGCTCATGTAATCATGCCATTCAATCAAGCTACAAATGAGAAAATGCTCATTTGTAGTTAATTACAGGCAAATTATTAACTTTTCCTCTTCCCTCTTGTGCTCTTTCATCCAACTCTCTTGCTACCCTTTTTTTTACTCCACTGTAATCCTTTATGGACACAACTCATTATTTTTCATATATAGTATAAAGAGTATTTTTTAATTATGCATACTTCAACTTCAAGACCTTATACATCATTCAACTCACTGCTAGGTGGGGCTTCCAAACAGGGACTTAACTCCACAACAGATCCTTAATCGTACTTGTCTAGCACGCCAATGACTGATCTACATATCTCATCTTTAATTATAAAAACCTTAAATTTGCCCAAGGAAATACCCTAACTTACTCTACTTTCCGTAAAATATTGGCGAATATCATCTTCGTACAGGAAACCTATATCAAATCCCCCCAAAAGAAAAAAAAAATGTTTCCCAAGTACCTTCCAACAATGGTATTATAGCTGCCATTCAACATTAGTCTTAAAAGGCATGGAAATCCACTGGATTCGTCTTCCCAAAGATTCCAAATCTCCCAGGTAGCAATGAATAAATTTGATGTTAAATTGTAAAAGATGAACAACATAAACATATGGAGGCTATGAATGCTAATGACTTCACTTTTTTCTACTATACACCAATTAATCCTATCAAAAACTCTAGCATATTTTGTATTGCACCCTCTACTTTCATTTCCCTGATCTGCTGTTAAAGGAAATATCACAATCATCAACCATTCACTAGTGTTGAGCATTCTGATACCGCAAGTATCGGGTATCGGCCGATATTTGCAGTATCGGAATTCCAATACCGAGTTCCGATATTTTCCGTATATCAGATACTGGAATCGGAAGTTCCAAGAATTCAAACTGCCCGAATTCAGCCAATGAGGACTGATTAGAAGTTTGGGCACATCCTGTTCTGCATGGTGGGCATGTAACTACTGGCATGGCTGTGATTGGCTGCTGAAATGATGTCATGATGCACTATAAAAGTCGCTGCCGCCATTTAGTGCTCACTCTGCTGTGAATTCATTTAGGGACAGGACGCTGTGTTCTGACTGAGGGCCAGTTTAGAGATAGCGATTTGCTTCATTGTGCTTTACCCAGGCTAATTTAGCAACCGCTGTGTGAGAACCTTGTTTTTGCCTTGCAGCGCTGTTCACAGCTGTCTGCAAGGTCTCTGTGTGTGTGAGCGCACATCGCTCTGTAGTCTGTGTGCAGCCACAGCTGGTTGTATTCAGCTCAGGGTGCGTCACTGCCTCATACCGTTCTATCCATTGTCCTTTTTTGCTATTAGTGCAGCCTGCTGCACTTTTTTTCAAATATTTCCTATTAGTGGCTTTCCACCCGTATCCAGCTACATTGTGGAAAAACACTACATAGGATAACATAGAGGAGCTTTTTTTGGCCTTGCAGCGCCATTTACGGCTGTCTGCATGGTCTCTGTGTGAGTGCACATTGCTCTGTAGTCTGTGTGCAGCCACAGCCGGTTGTAGTCACCTCAGGTTGCGTCACTGCCTCATGTTATTAAATCCATTGTCCTTTTTTGCAATTAGTGCAGCCTGCTGCACATTTTTTCAAATATTTCCTATTAGTGTCTTTCCACCCGTATCCAGCTAAATTGTGGAAAAACACTACATAGGATTACATTGAGGAGCTTTTTTGGCCTTGCAGCGCCATTTACGGCTGTCTGCACGGTCTCTGTGTGAGTGCATATCGCTCTGTAGTCATTTCTGCAAAAAAAAAAAAAATAATAATAATAAAGTTCACCAAACACACCACTTTACTGTTGTGTAGGCCACATTAGCTCATATTAAAGTCTAGTCCACACTTTAGAAAATTAGTGTATCTTACACCTGTTAGGAGCTTTTCAGGAATAAGCACCCTAAGCCCTTAGTACTTTTCTGCTTATCTTTATCAGTCAACCAAGATGAAGAAGGCAGGGAGTAAGGCACGTGGTTGTGGGCATGGGCGCAGAGCAGGGAGAGGACATGGGGATTCTGTGCCTGCTGTGGGCACCGGTGACTCATCATCACCCAGTTTCAGCAGGGAACAGTCCTTCATGCGCAGCTTTGTAGGAGATCGCCGTACACCTCTGCTGCGTGAAGAACAAATTGAAGCCATTGTCGGATGGATGGCAGCTAACGCATCGACTTCAATTAGTGCCACATCCTCTCAGGCACAGAGCACTGGAGAGCACCCATCTGTCTCTTAACCACCTGCCAAATTGCCCAGGCAGTCAGAGCACCCAGGACAGGAGCCATCTCTACTTCTGTTCTCTGAATTTCTTGGCTTGGAAACAGGGGGCCAGCCAAGCAGCATTGGAGAAATGGAAGAAGAGGCAGTGTGTAGTGATGCCCAACAGCTTTGTTTCTCTGACTCTGAAGAGGCGGGTGGGCCAGTGCCTCCGGTCACCACACCGCAGTATGCATCTGATGATGAGACTCAGGTGCCACTTTCTGGTGCATTCTGTGCTGCTGAGACTACCCAGGAGGAGCAGTTGGTGGCAGAGGGTAGTGTGGATGATGAGGTCCTTGACCCATCGTGGCGTGAGGTACAGTAAGGTAGTGGGAGCAGCTCTGAGGAAGAGATTCCCTGAACGGGCCAAAGAGGGAGACGGAGGGGGAAGACTGCGGTTCCTGTAGCCTCTACTTCTGCACCCGTTAGGAGCATGCCTCTTCCAAAAGCCAAAACGGTTGCTCCCAAATCTTGCAGTGCCTGGTCCTTTTTTGACACAGTTGCAGATGACATTTGCTTTGTCAAATGCAAGGTGTGTCATCAGAAAGTCAAAAGAGGGAGAAATGCCAGCAACCTCAATACCACAAATATGTGGAAACGTGCAGACCAGGCACGCGGTGGAGTTACAAAAACACACTGAAGACCTACCTACAGCGGCACCTACATCTCTTCAGCTCATGTTGTTGCCTCTTCCTCCAGCTCCCACAAAGCTGGTTCGGCTTCCTCACAGGATCGCCATGGAAGAACCTCTGGCACTGTTGTCCAGAGACCCACTGTAATTCCACCCGCAGCACCATGTTCCCAGGCATCCTCACACTCCCAGCCCAGTCTCCAGCCATCGGTAGCACAGGCATGGGAGAAAAGGCGGCCATTCTCGGCAAACCACCCCAGAGCACAGGCTCTGAATGCTGGCATTGCAAAACTACTGTCCCTTGAAATGCTGTCATTCAGGCTGGTGGAGACTGACAGCTTCCGTAACTTGATGGCATTAGCAGTCCCACAATACAATGTGCCCAGCCGCTTTTATTTCAGCAGGCAAGCCGTCCCTGCCCTGCACAAGCATGTGGAGGGACACATAAAACACGTGCAACTGAACGCCGTCAGTAGCAAGGTCCACCTCACCACCGATGCGTGGACCAGTCACCATGGACAGGGGCGATACCTTTCCCTCACTGCCCATTGGGTTAATGTTGTTGATCGTGCGAGTGGCGCAGGACGTGTTCTGCCAACTCCAAGGATTGCAGGAATCCAGTCTGTATGCATTGACTCCTCCTCATACACAAGTTCCTCAGAATCATCGCTGCAGGAGCCGTCACAGTCCACCTGCACATGGACCCGTGAACGTTTACCTGTTACGACCGACATGAGCACAGCTGTGGCCAAATGTCAACAGGCTGTATTGAAATTAATTTCTTTGGGGAATCGAAGCCACACAGCGCAGGAGATCTGGAATGCCATCAAGCAGGAGAGCGACGTGTGGTTTGTGCCAGCGAATCTCCAGCCAGGCATGGTAGTGTGTGACAATGGCCGAAATCTGGTGGCAGCTCTGGCCCTAGGCAACCTCACTCACATACCATGTCTGGCACATGTGCTCAACTTGGTCGTGCAGAGTTTTTTGAGGGAATATCCGGATCTTGATGCACTGCTGCACAAGGTCCCCCTAGAGTGGGCTCACTTGCGGTGTTCCAGCATCGTAAGATCACGCATTGCAGCTCTGCAGCGCCGATTCCACCTTCCCGAACATCGCATCATATGTGACCTACCCACAAGGTGGAATTCCACATTACATATGTTGGAGCGGTTGTGTGAGCAGCAGCCAGCAGTAATGGAGTACCAGCTGCATCAGGCGCAAAGAAGTCGCACTCCGCGCTGTTCAGACTTCACAACCACTGAGTGGGCCACTTCGAAGGACGTCTGCCAGGTTTTGCGTTCCTTCGATGATTCCACGTGGATGGCGAGTGAAGATGATGCACTAGTCAGCATGACTGTCCCCCTTATATGCTTGCTTCAACAAACACTGCAAGCACTAAGGGATGATGTTGTGGAAGAGGTGGAGGATGAGGAGTCACCAATTCTATCAGCTTCTGGGCAGTCAGCGCTACGTGGTTCCTAACAAAGGCCTAGGCAGGGGACACTTTGTGAGGAGGATGAGGAGGAGTCAATGGAGGAGGAAGACATCAGACCAGAGGAGGGAGTTACACAATTCTCCAGTAGTCAGTGTGTAGAGCAATGGTGGGGTGATGCAGAGCAGGCAGAGATCACGCCTCAAGCAGGGGACAGCGTTTCTTGGCCAGTTGGCAGTCTGCAGCACATGGCTGATTACATGCTGCAGTGCCTGAGAAACGACCGCCGCATCGCCCACATTCTCAACACACGGCTGATTATTGGGTGTACGCCCTCCTAGATCCTCGCTACCGGGACAACTTACAAAGCCTCATAACACCATTGAACCGGTAGCGTAAAATGCGGGAGTACCAAGACACACTGGTGAATTCCATCATCTTCTCCAGTCCAAGTGAGAGCAGTGCTGCTGGTGCTTTACAAAGCAGCTCAGTGCGTCGAGGCAGTGGAGGAAGCTCTGCACAAAGGGGAGCAGAATCAGTGCCTCAGCACAAGGCAAGACCAGTATGGCCCAACTGTGGCACAGTTTTGTGTGCCCGCCACACATGTCTACACCATCACAGATGGCTCCAGTCAGCAGGAGGCAACGTTTCCGTCAGATGGTGACAGACTACATGTCTTGCCCTCTTACTGTACTCCCAGACGGCTCTTCCCCCTTCAAATTTTGGGTCTCTAAGCTGGATACATGGCCAGAGCTAAGCCAGTATGCATTGGAGGTGCTGGCTTGCCCTGCTGCTAGTGTATTATCGGAAAGCGTATTTAGTGCCGCAGGTGGTGTACTAACAGACCGTCGCATGCGACTATCCTCCGATAACGTTGACTGACTTACTTTTCTGAAAATGAACATGACCTGGATCTCGCAGGAATTTGCCACTCCTCTTCCCTTCCAGATTAAATAATTGGTTGGCTACAGTATCCAGGTCTCCTGTTGAGTTCATGTTTCTACCACCTGATCTGTAATCCCTGGGCTCCAACACCTCCAGTTGATGCTCAGAAGTGCAGGCTGCACAGTCAAAACACATGACCCAGTGTTAATGGGTTTCAATAATGTCAGCTGATCCCCAGCTGTGTAGCCGGCAATGTGTCCTGCGACCGCCACTCTGACACAACTACTGAAATTTAAGGGAACCTGTCCCCCCCAGGCGTTTGTTGCTGAAAGATCCACCTTGTGCAGCAGTAATGCTGCACAAGGAAAAGGTAGCTCTTTTAGTTTAGCTCCTTGCACACACAGAACTTAACACTTATAAAATGTGTCCCCTCATACCGTGAGACCATCCCGGAGGTGGGACTTTCCTTCGTAATGGGACGCAGCACAGCCATCATTCCTACCCCCTTGTTTCCATGCGCCGCCTCCTCAGCGTTGTTTGAATCTGTCCCATAGCCAGCGCTGTTATGTTATCTCTTGGCCATGTGCACTTACCGCTGCCCATCTTCTGATATCATTTGTTGTCAGGCTGCCTGCGCCTGTGCGGCCGCGCTGCCCTAGATCCCGCCTCGCAGTCTCTTCTGATTTTATCGCACTGCGGGCCTGGGATCCATGGGCATACTCAGTGCAAATCTTCATCTCAGGCTCTCACTCGTCTCCCTCTGCCTTCTTCAGACTGTGTGCCATCAGCTGACCCCTAATAGCATGCCACTGCCGTGACGCTGCACAGTCTGAAGAAGCCGGAAGGAGGGGAGTGAGAAGCGAAGATATGCACTGTGCATGCCCATGGATCCCAGGCCTGCAGTGTGATTACATTGGACGACACTGCGAGGTGGGATCTTGGGCAGCGAGGCCGCACAGGCGCAGTCAGCCTGACAACAAATGATGTCAGAAGATGGGCAGCGCTAAGTGCGCATGGCAAAGGGATAACATAACAGCGCAGGCTACTGGACAGATTCAAACAACGCTGAGGAGGCGGCGCACGGCGCCAAGGGAGTAGGAATGACGGCTGTGCTGCGTCCCATTACGAAGGAAAGTCACACCTCCGGGACGGTCTCACGGGACACATTTTATAAGTGTTTAGTTCTGCGTTTGCAAGGAGCATAATTAAAAGAGCCACCTTTTCCTTTTGCATCCATAGTGCTGCACAAGATCGCTCTTCCAGCTACAAACGTCTTGGGGGGGGTTAAAGGTTCCCTTTCAACTTCCTCCAATCAGGCTTCGGCCTACACTCTGTTCCTCTGCTCCTCCTTGATTCCCTGGGCTCCAACACCGCCAGTTGCAGCCCGGAAGTGCTGTCTGCACCGTCAACAGTTGCTCCTCTGTTATTGGGGTTCAGTAACGCCAGCTGCTGCTCCCCTGCTGTGTTGCGGCAATACCTCCAGCCTGCTCCTCCTGCTGTCCCTGGGCTCCAACACAGCCAGTTGCTGCCCGGAAGTGCTGTCTGCACAGTCAACAGTTGCTCTTCTGTTTTTGGGGTTCAGTAATGCCAGCTCTTCCCCTGCTGTGTTGCGGCAATACCTCCAGCCTGCTCCTCCTGCTGTCCCTGGGCTCCAACACCGCCAGTTGCTGCCCGGAAGTGCTGTCTGCACAGTCAACAGTTGCTCTTCTGTTATTGGGGTTCAGTAATGCCAGCTGCTCCCTTGCTGTGTTGCGGCAATGTGTCCTGCGACCGCTACGCTGACACAACTACTTAAATTTAAGGGAACCTGTCCCCCCAGGCGTTTGTTACTGAAAGAGCCAGCTTGTGCAGCAGTAATGCTGCACAAGGAAAAGGTGCCTCTTTTCTTTGTGCTCCTTGCACACGCTGAACCTAACCCTTATAAAATGTGTCCCCTCACACTGTGAGACCGTCCCAGAGGTGGGACTTAACTTCGTAATGGGAGGCAGCACAGCCATCATTACTACCCCCTTGGCGCCGTGCGCCGCCTCCTCAGCGTTGTTTGAATCTGTTCCGTAGCCTGCGCTGCTATGTTATCCCTTGGCCATGCGCACTTAGCGCTGCCCGTCTTCCGACATCATTTGTTGTCAGGCTGCCTGCGCCTGTGCGGCCGCGTTGCCCGAGATCCCGCCTCGCAGTCTCTTCTGATTTAAACACACTGCGGGCCTGGGATCCATGGGCATGTGCAGTGCATAGCTTCACCTCAGGCTCTCACTCATCTCCCTCCACCTTCTTCAGACTGTGCGCCGTCAGCTGATCCCTAATAGCATGCCAGGGCCGTGACGCCGCACAGTCTGAAGAAGCCAGAAGGAGGGGAGTGAGAGGCAAAGATATGCACTGCGCATGCCCATGGATCCCAGGCCTGCAGTGTGATTACATTGGACGACACTGTGAGGTGGGATCTCGGGCAGCGAGGCCGCACAGGCGCAGTCAGCCTGACAACAAATGATGTCAGAAGATGGGCAGCGCTAAGTGCGCATGGCAAAGAGATAACATAACAGCGCAGGCTACGGGACAGATTCAAACAATGCTGAGGAGGCGGCGCACGGCACCAAGGGAGTAGGAATGACGGCTGTGCTGCGTCCCATTACGAAGGAAAGTCACACCTCCAGGACGGTCTCACGGTATCAGGGGACACATTTTATAAGTGTTTAGTTCTGCGTTTGCAAGGAGCATAATTAAAAGAGCCACCTTTTCCTTTTGCATCCATGGTGCTGCACAAGATGGCTCTTCCAGCTACAAACGTGTTGGGGGGGTTAAAGGCTCCCTTTCAACTTCCTCCAATCAGGCTTCGGCCTACATTCTGTTCCTCTGCTCCTCCTTGATTCCCTGGGCTCCAACACCGCCAGTTGCAGCCCGGAAGTGCTGTCTGCACCGTCAACAGTTGCTCCACTGTTATTGGGGTTCAGTAACGCCAGCTGCTCCCCTGCTGTGTTACGGCAATACCTCCAGCCTGCTCCTCCTGCTGTCCCTGGGCTCCAACACAGCCAGTTGCTGCCCGGAAGTGCTGTCTGCACAGTCAACAGTTGCTCTTCTGTTTTTGGGGTTCAGTAATGCCAGCTCTTCCCCTGCTGTGTTGCGGCAATACCTCCAGCCTGCTCCTCCTGCTGTCCCTGGGCTCCAACACCGCCAGTTGCTGCCCGGAAGTGCTGTCTGCACAGTCAACAGTTGTTCTTCTGTTATTGGGGTTCAGTAATGCCAGCTGCTCCCTTGCTGTGTTGCGGCAATGTGTCCTGCGACCGCTACGCTGACACAACTACTTAAATTTAAGGGAACCTGTCCCCCCAGGCATTTGTTACTGAAAGAGCCAGCTTGTGCAGCAGTAATGCTGCACAAGGAAAAGGTTCCTCTTTTCTTTGTGCTCCTTGCACACGCTGAACCTAACCCTTATAAAATGTGTCCCCTCACACTGTGAGACCGTCCCAGAGGTGGGACTTAACTTCGTAATGGGAGGCAGCACAGCCATCATTACTACCCCCTTGGCGCCGTGCGCCGCCTCCTCAGCGTTGTTTGAATCTGTTCCGTAGCCTGCGCTGCTATGTTATCCCTTGGCCATGCGCACTTAGCGCTGCCCGTCTTCCGACATCATTTGTTGTCAGGCTGCCTGCGCCTGTGCGGCCGCGTTGCCCGAGATCCCGCCTCGCAGTCTCTTCTGATTTAAACACACTGCGGGCCTGGGATCCATGGGCATATGCAGTGCATAGCTTCACCTCAGGCTCTCACTCATCTCCCTCCGCCTTCTTCAGACTGTGCGCCGTCAGCTGATCCCTAATAGCATGCCACGGCCGTGACGCCGCACAGTCTGAAGAAGCCAGAAGGAGGGGAGTGAGAGGCAAAGATATGCACTGCGCATGCCCATGGATCCCAGGACCGCAGTGTGATTACATTGGACGACACTGCAAGGTGGGATCTCGGGCAGCGCGGCCGCACAGGCGCAGCCAGCCTGACAACAAATGATGTCGGAAGACGGGCAGCACTAAGTTCGCATGGCCAAGGGATAACATAACAGCACAGGTTATGGGACAGATTCAAACAATGCTGAGGAGGCGGTGCACGTCGCCAAGGGGGTAGGAATGACGGCTGTGCTGCGTCCCATTACGAAGGAAAGTCCCACCTCCGGGACGGTCTCACGGTGTGAGGGGACACATTTCATAAGTGATAGGTTCAGCATGTGCAAGGAGCACAAAGAAAAGAGGCACCTTTTCCTTTTGCAGCATTAGTGCTGTACAAGATGGCTCTTTCAGCTACAAACGCCAGGGGGGGTTAAAGGTTCCCTTTCAACTTGCTCCAATTAGGCCTCGGCCTACACTCTGCTCCTCCTGCTGACCCTGGGCTCTAACACCGCCAGTTGGTGCCCGGAAATGCTGGCTGCACAGAGAAAAACACCCGCCACTGTGTCAGTGGGGTTCAGTAACGCCAGCTGTTGCCCTGCTGTGTAGCCAGCAACGTGTCCTGCAAATGCCACACAGACTAAGCTGCCTCCAATGCAGGCTTCAGCCTACACTCTGCTACTCTGCTCCTCCTTGATTCCCTGGGCTCTAGCACCACCAGTTGGTGCTCGGAAGTGCTGGCTGCACAGAGAAAAACACTCACCACTGTGTCAGTGGGGTTCAGTAACGCCAGCTGTTCCCCTGCTGTGTAGCCGGCAACGTGTCCTGCAAATGCCACGCAGACACAACAGACACTAAGCTCCCTCCAGTGCAGGCTTTGGCCTACACTCTGCTCCTCCTGCTGACCCCGGGCTCCAACATCACTAGTTGGTGCTCGGAAGTGCTGGCTACACAGAGAAAAACACTCGCCACTGTGTCAGTGGGGTTCAGCAACGCCAGCTGTTCCCCTGCTGTGTAGCCTGCATCGTGTCCTGCAAACGCCATGCTGACACAACAGATATTAAAAAGCCTCCAGTGCAGGCTTCGGCCTACACTCTGCTACTCTGTTCCTCCTTGATTCCCTGGGCTCTAACACCACCAGTTGGTGCTCAGAAGTGCTGGCTGCACAGAGAAAAACATCCGCCACTGTGTCAGTGGGGTTCAGCAACGCCAGCTGTTCCCCTGCTGTGTAGCCTGCATCGTGTCCTGCAAACGCCATGCTGACACAACAGATATTAAAAAGCCTCCAGTGCAGGCTTCGGCCTACACTCTGCTACTCTGCTCCTCCTTGATTCCCTGGGCTCTAACACCACCAGTTGGTGCTCAGAAGTGCTGGCTGCACAGAGAAAAACATCCGCCACTGTGTCAGTGGGGTTCAGCAACGCCAGCTGTTCCCCTGCTGTGTAGCCGGCAACGTGTCCTGTAAATGCCACGCAGACACTACTACAAAAATTAAAGGGAACTTCCCCCCCAGGCATTTGTAACTAAAAGATCCACCTTGTGCAGCACAAATGCTGCATTTGGACAAGGTGGCTCTTTTTGTTAGACTCATTGCACACGCAGAACTAAACACTTATAAAATGTGTCCCCTGATACCGATTACCCGTCCCGGAGGTGTGACTTTCCTTCGTAATGACATGCAACAACCCCCTTGGTGGCGTGCGTTGCCTCCTCTGCATTGTTTGAATCTGTCCCGGAGCCTGCGCTGTTATGTTATCCCTTGGCCATGCGCATTTAGCGCTGCCCATCTTCTGACATCATTTCTTGTCAGGATGGCTGCGCCTGTGTGACCGCCCTGCCCAAGATCACGCCCCGCAGTGTCTTATTTAATCTCAATGCGGGGCTGGGATTCATGGGCATGCGCAGTGCATATCTTCGCCTCTCACTCATCTCCTTCCGCCTTCTTCAGACTGTGCGGCTTCACGGCCGTGGCATGCGATAAGGGATCAGCTGACGCCGCACAGTCTGAAGCAGGCGTAAGGAAATGAGTGAGAGGTGAAGATATTTACTGCGCAAGGCCACGAATCCCAGCCCCGCAGTGTGAATAAATCAGAAGACACTGCAGGGCTGGGATTCATGGGCATGCGCAGTGCATATCTTCGCCTCTCACTCATCTCCTTCCACCTTCTTCAGACTGTGTGGCTTCACAGCCATGGCATGCGATAAGGGATCAGCTGACGCTGCACAGTCTGAAGCAGGCGTAAGGACATGAGTGAGAGGCGAAGATATTTACTGCGCAAGGCTATGAATCCCAGCCCCGCAGTGTGAATAAATCAGAAGACACTGCGGGGCTGGGATTCATAGGCATGCGCAGTGCATATCTTCGCCTCTCACTCATCTCCTTCCACCTTCTTCAGACTGTGCGGCTTCACGGCCGTGGCATGCGATAAGGGATCAGCTGACGCCGCACAGTCTGAAGCAGGTGTAAGGACATGAGTGAGAGGCGAAGATATGCACTGCTCAACGCCATGGATCCCAGCCCCGCAGTGTGAATAAATCAGAAGACACTGCGGGGCTGGGATTCATGGCCATGCGCATTAACAGCGCATGGCCAAGGGATAACACAACAGCGCAGACTCCGGAACACAAAAAAGCAACGCTCAGGAGGCTGCGCCCAGCACCAAGGGGGTATTTTTGACAGCTGTCCTTCATCTCATTAAGAAGGAAATCCTGCCTCCGAGACGGTTTCACGGTATGAGGGGCAAAATTTTAGAAGTATTTCATTCAGCGTGTGCAAGGAACATAATTAAAAGAGCCACCGTTTCCTTGTGCAGCATTAATGCTGCGCAAGGTGGCTCTTCTAGTTACTAACGACTGGTGGGGTTTAAATGTTCCCTTTCAATTTGCTCCAATTAGGCTTCGGCCTACACTCTGCTCCCCCTGCTGACCCTGGGCTCTAACACCGCCAGTTGGTGCTCAGAAGTGCTGGCTGCACAGAGAAAAACACCCGCCACTGTGTCAGTGGGGTTCAGCAATGCCAGCTGTTCCCCTGCTGTGTTGCCGGCAACGTGTCCTGCAAACGCCACGCAGACACAACAGACAATATGCTGCCTCCAGTGCGGGATTCGGCCTACACTCTGCTCCTACTGACCCTGGGCTCCAACACCGCCAGTTGGTGCCCAGAAGTGCTGGCTGCACAGAGAAAAACAATTGCCACTGTGTCAGTGGGGTTCAGTAATGCCAGCTGTTCCCCCCCTGCTGTGTAGCCGGCAACGTGTCCTGCAAATGCCAGGAAGACAAAACAGATATTAAACTGCCTCCATTGGAGACTTCGACCTACACTCTGCTACTCTGCTCCTCCTTGATTCCCTGGGCACTAACACCGCCAGTTGGTGCCCAAAAGTGCTGGCTGCACAGAGAAGAACACTCGCCACTGTGTCAGTGGGGTTCAGTAACGCCAGCTGTTCCCCTGCTGTGTAGCCGGCAACGTGTCTTGCAAATGCCACGCAGACAAAACAGATATTAAACTGCCTCCATTGCTGGCTTCGGCCAGCACTCTGCTACTCTGCTCCTCCTTGATTCCCTGGGCTCTAACACTGCCAGTTGGTGCCCAGAAGTGCTGGCTGCAAAGAGAAAAACACTCGCCACTGTGTCAGTGGGGTTCGGTAACGACAGCTGTTCCCCTGCTTTGTAGCCAGCAACTTGTCCTGCAAACGCCACGCAGACACAACAGACAATATGCTGCCTCCAGTGCAGGCTTCGGCCTACACTCTGCTCACCCTGCTGTCCCTGGGCTCTAACACCGCCCAGTTGGTGCTCGGAAGTGCTGGCTGCACAGAGAAAAACACTCGCCACTGTGTCAGTGAGGTTCAGTAATGCCAGCTGTTCCCCTGCTGTGTAGCCAGCAACGTGTCCTGCAAACACCACGCAGACACTAAGCTGCCTCCAGTGCAGGCTTTGGCCTACACCCTGCTTCTCTACTCCTCCTGCTGACCCTGGGCTCTAACACCGCCAGTTGGTGCTCGGAAGTGCTGGCTGCACAGAGAAAAACACCCGCCACTGTGTCAGTGGGGTTCACCAACGCCAGCTGTTCCCCGGCAGTGTAGCCGGCAACGTGTCCTGCAAACGCCACGCAGACACAACAGACAATATGCTGCCTCCAGTGCAGGCTTCGGCCTACACTTTTCTACTCTGGTCCTCCTTGATTCCCTGGGCTCTAACACTGCCAGTTGGTGCTTGTAAGTGCTGGCTGCACAGAGAAAAACACTCGCCACTGTGTCAGTGGGGTTCAGTAATGCCAGCTGTTCCCCTGCTGTGTAGCCAGCAATGTGTCCTGCAAATGCCATGTAGACACAAGAGGCACTAAGCTGCCTCCAGTGCAGGATTCGGCCTACACTCTGCTCCCCCTGCTGACCCTTGGCTCCAACACTGCTATTTGGGGCTCTAGGAAGACCATCTTGAATAGGTCCCCCTGGTTCCAGTACCATCAGCTGGTTCCGGGCAGAGCCTTTGGCTTAGGTGCCTCCTTCTGGGTAACCGAGTTCAACCAACGTCAGGTGGTCCTTGGTAGTGCTTTCTGGCATGGGTACCTCCTGCTTAGTAACTGGGTTCCAGTAACGTCAGCTGGTTCTCGGTACTTCCATTGGCTCTTGTACCTTCGGCTACCCAGCCTGTTATGATCCGGTGACCCTGGAGCCGCATGAGACTATCTCTGGAGTAGGTGGTACCTGTACTGACCACAATCCTAATACTGACACCGCAACTAGAAGTAGCCGTGGGATGTACCTATCCAGGCCTAGACACCTCGACACAGCCGGAGAACTAAATACCCGTAAAGATGGAAATGGGAAATCCTATCTTGCCTCAGAGCAGAGTCCTAAAGGATAGGCAGCCCCCCACAAATATTGACTGTGAATTTAAGAGGAAATACGTACACAGGCAGAAAAGACAGAGTTTAGCAAAAGAGGCCCTTCTAGCTAGATAGAAAGGATAGGACAGAGTTCTAAGCGGTCAGTATTAAAACACTAGAAAAATCCACAGCAGAAGATACAATAAGCTACATCTAACTAAAGACATAGGATGTATATCTGCATCTCCAGAGAAACCAGCATGACTGAAAAATCCAAACAAGTCAAGCTGGACAAAAATACAGTAGATTGCACTGCACATAAAAGCACACTGCATGCGTGCTACAGAGAACCAAAACAAGGCACTTATCTGAGCTGAAATGACAGCAGGGCAGTGGAGCCAGACAGAGATGCAATCCCTCCAAGATACAATGGACAACTGGCAGGGATTGAAAGATCCTACAAACCTAAATACCTAATAGAGCAGCAATAAGCAGAAACACCTGCCCAGCTTATAATCCAGAGACCACTGCACTACCACTAACAACCACCGGAGAGAGCCCAAGAGCAGAATTCACAACACCAGCCGGGTTCCAGTACCGTCAGCTGGTTCTCGGCAGTGTCTTTTGCTCTTGTACCTTCTGCTCCCCATCCTGGTTCCAGTACCGTCAGCTGGTTCCAGGCAGAGCCTTTGGCTTAGGTGCCTCCTTCTGGGTATCCGAGTTCCACCAACGTCAGGTGGTCCTTGGTAGTGCTTTCTGGCATGGGTACCTCCTGCTTAGTAACCGGGTTCCAGTAACATCAGCTGGTCCTTGGTAGTTTCATTGGCTCTTGTACCTTCGGCTACCCAGCCGGGTTCCAGTACCATCAGCTGGCTCTCGGCAGTGTCTTTTGCTCTTGTACCTTCTGCTCCCCATCCTGGTTCCAGTACCGTCAGCTGGTTCTGGGCAGAGCCTTTGGCTTAGGTGCCTCCTTCTGGGTATCCGAATTCCACCAACGTCAGGTGGTCCTTGGTAGTGCTTTCTGGCACGGGTACCTCCTGCTTAGTAACAAGGTTCCAGTAACGTCAGCTGGTCCTCTGTAGTTCCATTGGCTCTTGGACCTTCGGGTAGCCATCCGAGTTCCAGTTCCATCAGCTGGTTCTCTGCTTTTTCTCAGCCTTCTTGTACCTTCTGCTACATTTCTAAGTTCAAGAGTCAAGACCCTAAAGACGACGACACGGAAGACCGAGAAGCAGAAGAACAAGAGGCTGCAGAACAAAGAGCAGAAGAACATTAAGCATAAGACTAAACATCAAAGCAAAATATATTATCTAAATTATAAGCAGAAGAAGACTAAGCAGTGTATGGGGGTGAGTCCGTTCCTCCTCGTGGTGCCCCTGGAAAAAGCCTGCTGCTGCAGGCCTAACTGAACGTGGACAAATCCTGTTGTAACTCTTTTGTGACAGGCAGAATGGAAGGTGTAATCTTCAAACTGTTATAGATAACAACTACAGGAATGCCTGTCACAAATAAGAATATGATGAAGAAGTAGAATATGAAGAATAATAATAGTTTAATAAAAAGAATATGAAGAATGTAACAAAAAAAAATAGGTAGAAGATGAAGAAGAAGATGAATAAGGTGAAGAAGAAGTTGATGTCAAAGATGCTGCTGCTGAGGATGATGAAGAAGAAAGTGTCGGAGAAGTAAGTAAACAAAGAAGGTGAAGGGTAGTGAAACATCAATATCTGACAAAATAAAAAAAATCTTAACATAGTCAATATCTTTGTAACTCCGAACGTCAAAAAAAAAAAAATCCTGCTATTCTATTTGATTGGGCTAAACCTCTTTGCCTTTAATGTCTCCGCCACCTCCCCCAATACATCCTACATTATTCTTAGTTGTTTTCCTTCATGTAGAATGAACCTACAAGGAAAGAAAGGGTTTATTTTAATTCCGATATTTTGGTCCCATTGACTTGCATTGGTATCGGGTATCGGTATCGGCAATATCCGATATTTTTTGAATATCGGCCGATACTTTCCGATATCGGAAGGTTTCACTCAACACTACCATTCACTAGTAAAAGTGCATGTCATTGTCTCTTTTTGCCCATATAGTGAGTGTATCTTTAAATTAACCTCTTAGTGATGGAGCCAATTTGTTAATGACCAGGCCAATTTTTACAATTCTGACCCCTGTCAATTTATGAAACTGTTTTTCATGACATATTTTGCCTCATGTCAGTGGTAAAATTTATTTGATATTACTTGTGTTTATTTATGAAAAATAGAAATACGGCGAAAATTTAGAACATTTTGCAATTTTCAAACTTTGAATTTTTATGTCCTTAAATCACAGAGATAAGTCACAAAAAAATAGTTAATAAATAACATTTCCCACATGTTCACTTTACATCAGCACAATTTTGGAAACATTTTTTTTGGAAGTTATAAGGGTTTTTAATTGACCAGCAATTTCTAATTTTTACAACAAAATTAGCAAAACTATTATTTCTAGGGACCATCTCACCTTTAAAGTCACTTTAAGGGGTGTACATAACAGAAAATACCCAAAAGTCACACCATTCTGAAAACTACACCCCTCAAGGTGCTGAAAACCACATTCAAGAAGTTTATTAACACTTTATGTGCTTCACAGGAACTAAAGCAATATGGAAAGAAAAAATTAACATTTAACTTTCTTTTACAAACATTTTAATTCAGAACCATTTTTTTATTTTCCCAAATGTAAAAAGAGAAAATGAACAACAAAGTTTGTTGTGCAATTTATCCTGAATATGCTCCATATGTGGGGGTAAACCACTATTTGGGCACAAGACATAGCTTGGAAAAGAAGGAGCGCCGTTTGACTTTTTCATTGCAGAAATGGCTGGAATTGAGATCGGATGCCATGTCGCGTTTGGAGAGGCTCTGATGTGCCTAAAGAGTGGAAAATACCCACAAGTGATACCATTTTGAAAGATAGACCCCTTAAGGAACTTATCTGGATGTGTGGTGAGCACTTTGAACCCCCAAGTGCTTTACAGAAGTTTATAACGTAGAGCAGTGAAAATAAAAAAAATCATATTTTTTCCACAAAAATGAACTTTTTGCCCCAAATTTTCTATTTTCAAAAGGGTAACAGGAGAAATTAGATGACCAAAGATGTTGTGCAATTTGTCCTGAGTATGCCATTACACAATATGTGGGGCTAAACCACTGTTTGGGCACACGGCAGAGCTCAGAAGGGAAAGAGAGACGTTTGACTTTTTCAATATAGAATTGAATGTTGTACAATTTGTCCTGAGTACGCTGATTTCCTATATGTGGGGGTAAACCACTGTTTGGGCACACAGCAGAGCTTGGAAGGGAAGCAGCGCCGTTTGACTTTTTCAATGCAGAATTGGCTGGAAATGAGATCTGATGCCATGCCTTGTTTGGAGAGCCCCTGATGTGCCTTAACAGTGGAATGACACCATTTTGGAATCTAGACTCTTTAAGGAACTTATCTAGATGTGTGGTGAGCATTTTGAACCCCCAAGTGCTTCACAGAAGTTTATAATGTAGAGCCATGAAAATAAAAAATTATGTTTTTTCCACAAAAATGATCTTTTTGCCCCGAAATGTTTACTTTCACAAGGGTAACAGGAGAAAGTGGACCATGAAAGTTGTAGTGCAATTTGTCTTGAGTATGCTGATGCCCCATATGTGGGGGGACCACTGTTTGGGCTCATGGCAGAGCTCGGAAGGGAAGGAGTGCCGTTTTGGAATGCTGACTTTGATAGAATGGTCTGCAGGCCTCATGTTTGTAGAGCCCCTGATGTGCCTAAACAGTAGAAACCCCCCTCAAGTGACCCGATTTTGGAAACTAGACCCCCCACGCAGAGACTTGAAAATCAAAAAATCATTTTTTTCCACAAAAATTATTTTTTTAGCCCGCAATTTTTTATTTTCACAAGGGTAGCCGGAGAACTTGGACCCCAAAAGTTGTTGCCAGTTTGTCCTGAGTACCCCATATCTTGGGGGAACCACTGTTTGGGCACACATCAGGGCTCGGAAGGGAAGTAGTGATGTTTTGAAATGCAGACTTTGATGGAATGGTCTGCAGGCGTCATGTTGCATTTGCAGAGCCCTTGATGTGCCTAAACAGTAGAAACCCCCCACAAGAGACCCATTTTGGAACTAGATACCCCCAAAGGAGCCTATCTAGATGTGTGGTGAGCACTTTGAACTCCCAAGTACTTCACAGAAGTTTATAACGCAGAGCCATGAAAGTAATAAAAAAAATTTTTCCACAAAAATGATTTTTTAGCCCCAATTTTTTTATTTTCCCAAGGGTAAAGTTGTTGTCCAATTTGTCCTGAGTACGCTGATGCCCCATATGGGGGGGTAAACCACTGTTTGGGTGCACAGCAGAGCTCAGAAGGAAGGGAGCACCATTTGACTTTTTGAGAGCAAAATTGGCTTGAATCAATAGTGGAGCTTGTCGCGTTTGGAGACCCCCTGATGTACCTAAATAGTGGAAACCCCCTAATTCTAACTCCAACCTCAACCCCAACACACCCCTAACCCTAATCTAAATCCTAAACATCACCCTAATCACAGCCCTAACCCCAACACACCCCTAACCCTTAATCATACACACTAACCATAACCCTAATCTCAACCCTAACTCCAACACACCCCTAACCCTGATCCCAACCCTAGCCATAACCCTAATCATAACCCTAACCCCCAATACACTCTTAACCCTAATTCCAACTCTAACCATAACCCTAACCACAAACCTAACCCTAATCCCAACACACCTAACCCTAATCCCAACCCTAACCATAACACTAATCCCAAACCTAACACTAATCCCAAACCTAACACTAATCCCAAGCCTTACTCTAATCCCAACTCTAACCCTAACTTTAGCCCCAACCCTAACCCTAACTTTAGCCCAACTTATTTTAGCTCAACTGTAACCCTAATTGGAAAATGGAAATAAATACATTTTCTTTATTTTATTTTTTTCCCCTAACTAACGGGGTGATAAAGTTGGGGTTTATATACTTTTTTTTGTTTTGATCACTGTGATAGGGTCTATCACAGTGACCAAAATGAACCAATAGGAAAAGTTTTTCTATTGTTGCTGGGTGCAGGCTGGCAGATCTCGGTGGGCACACTGCGCATGCGCCTGCCTTTTTCTTTCTGGGAGAAGATGGCAGTGCCCATGGGGGGAAGCAGGAGGGCCGAGGAGCACCAAGAGGAACTGGGGGGGAATTGGGGACCCTATTTCTCTCTCCTCTGATGTGCGATCACATCAGAGGAGAGATAAATTAAATGCCACATCAGACTTTTTGATTTTTGCGGCCGCCGTTATACGGTTAATAACGGTGATCGCAAAACCGGGGTCGGTAAAAACCAACCCAAATCATGTTCTCTGGTGTCTAGGCTACCCCTAGCAGTTGAGACCCCAGAGAAAATCTGTCTCTGGGGGTGCTGTACACTTTTTTTCACAGCGCCGTTAATTAACGGTGCTGTGGTTTAAGTACCTTTAATTGCCGCCGTGAAAAGGCATATCAACAGTCGTTAAGGGGTTAAAATTATTCTTCACAGTGAGTCCAATAGAGGCCAGATCAGAAACTACCTTCTTTTACTTTGAGATAAACTACAAAGTCAGTGAAAAACATGCATTAGTCTTGGAATCAGAGAAAGCATATAACAAAGATTCTTGTTTTGCACTAAGAAGCAGAACTAAAAAAAATAGCGCTCTTCTAGCCCAAATCTTCTTAATGGATATAACTCACAAATTCTCAAAAACTCTTTCTGTCTAAGCAGACCTTGCAAAGCTTAGGTAATAGCCAAAGGCAGCAAAAATATATAATTTTTTACCAACATGAAATCTACGCTCATGGTAATAAGTGTGTAAAGTTCATGTAGAGTTTAATAAAGAAATGAAAAGCAAGCCAATATCGCTTCAACTGAGGATTACCAAGGACAGACACATTTGACGTCCCCTGATATTGCCCAAACATTCCAGATAGGCAACATTATTCTTTTGGAGAGCAGTGGTTTTCCCTTACCTTGTATACCATTGTGATTTAATGTCCTACTTTTGGTAGACTCATGAACCTCAACACTAGTTAATTTGAGAGAGGCCTATAGTTGCTTAGAGGTTACTTTGATTTTCTTTGCGGCATTGCGGTCTATTAGACGCCATGCTTTTGAAGATCTCTTTTAGTTTTTCACTCTTATGAAAGATACAGTGGGGCAAAAAAGTATTTAGTCAGTCAGCAATAGTGCAAGTTCCACCACTTAAAAAGATGAGAGGCGTCTGTAATTTACATCATAGGTAGACCTCAACTATGGGAGACAAACTGAAAAAAAAAATCCAGAAAATCACATTGTCTGTTTTTTTAGCATTTTATTTGCATATTATGGTGGAAAATAAGTATTTGGTCAGAAACAAACAATCAAGATTTCTGGCTCTCACAGACCTGTAACTACTTCTTTAAGAGTCTCCTCTTTCCTCCACTCGTTACCTGTAGTAATGGCACCTGTTTAAACTTGTTATCAGTATAAAAAGACACCTGTGCACACCCTCAAACAGTCTGACTCCAAACTCCACTATGGTGAAGACCAAAGAGCTGTCAAAGGACACCAGAAACAAAATTGTAGCCCTGCACCAGGCTGGGAAGACTGAATCTGCAATAGCCAACCAGCTTGGAGTGAAGAAATCAACAGTGGGAGCAATAATTAGAAAATGGAAGACATTCAAGACCACTGATAATCTCCCTCGATCTGGGGCTCCACGCAAAATCCCACCCCGTGGGGTCAGAATGATCACAAGAACGGTGAGCAAAAATCCCAGAACCACGCGGGGGGACCTAGTGAATGAACTGCAGAGAGCTGGGACCAATGTAACAAGGCCTACCATAAGTAACACACTACGCCACCATGGACTCAGATCCTGCAGTGCCAGACGTGTGTTGTGAAATTGGATTTTGGGCTCCCCCGGTGGCCACTGGTGGAATTGAACTGGTGTGCATCATCCTCTCTGTTCACCTGTTTCCATCAGGATGTGGGAGTCGCTATTTAGCCTTGCTCCTCTGTCACTTCCATGCCGGTCAACATTGTAATCAGAAGCCTTTCTGTGCATGTTCCTGCTGCTAGACAACTCCCAGCTAAGTTGGACTTTAGTCCTTGTTTGTTTTTGCATTTTGTTCCAGTTCACAGCTGTAGTTTCGTTTCTGTGTCTGGAAAGCTCTTGTGATCTGAAATTGCCACTCTGATGTTATGAGTTAATACTAGAGTCTTAAAGTAATTTCAGGATGGTGTTTTTAGGGTTTTCAGCTGACCATGAAAGTGCCCTTTCTGTCTTCCTGCTATCTAGTAAGCGGACCTCAATTTTGCTAAACCTATTTTCATACTACGTTTGTCATTTCATCTAAAATCACCGCCAATATTTGTGGGGGCCTCTGTCTGCCTTTCGGGGAAATTTCTCTAGAGGTGAGCCAGGACTATATTTTCCTCTGCCAGGATTAGTTAGTCCTCCGGCCGGCGCTGGGCGTCTAGGGATAAAACGCAGGCTACGCTACCCGGCTACTGTTAGTTGTGCGACAGGTTTAGTTCATGGTCAGATTAGTTTCCATCCTTCCAAGAGCTAGTTCTTATGTTTGCTGGGCTATGTTCTCTTGCCATTGAGAACCATAACAGTTTGACCGGCCAAAAGGGGTTAAATTAATTGACAGAGAAAGGAGAGAAAAGAGAAGTCTGCTGAAGATATTTTTTTTTTTTTTTTCCTTCAGTTCTGAGTGTGCTTGTAATTGAATCTCTTGCAAGTCTGCCTATATTGCAGCCTTTCTCTCTCTCTCTCCTTCTAATCCTGGAATGGCTCTGTGTTCACCTGTTTAAAATGGATATTCAGAGTTTAGCTGCAGGTTTGAATAATCTCACCACGAAAGTTCAAAATTTACAAGATTTTGTTGTTCATGTTCCTATATCTGAACCTAGAATTCCTTTGCCTGAATTTTTCTCGGGGAATAGATCTTGCTTTCAAAATTTCAAAAATAATTGCAAGTTGGTTTTTGTCCCTGAAATCTCGCTCTGCTGGAGATCCTGCTCAGCAGGTCAGGATTGTGATTTCCTTGCTCCGGGGCGACCCTCAGGATTGGGCTTTTGCATTGGCTCCAGGGGATCCTGCGTTGCTCAATGTGGATGCGTTTTTTCTGGCCTTGGGGTTGCTTTATGAGGAACCTCAGTTAGAACTTCAGGCGGAAAAGGCCTTGATGTCCCTATCTCAGGGGCAAGACGAAGCTGAAATATACTGCCAGAAATTCCGTAAATGGGCTGTGCTTACTCAGTGGAATGAGTGCGCCCTGGCGGCGAATTTCAGAGAGGGTCTCTCTGATGCCATTAAGGATATTATGGTGGGGTTCCCTGTGCCTGCGGGTCTGAATGAGTCCATGACAATGGCTATCCAGATCGATAGGCGTCTGTGGGAGCGCAAACCTGTGCACCATTTGGCGGTGTCTACTGAGAAGACGCCAGAGAATATGCAATGTGATAGAATTCTGTCCAGAAGTGAACGGCAGAATTTTAGACGAAAAAATGGGTTGTGCTTCTATTGCGGTGATTCAACTCATGTTATATCAGCATGCTCTAAGCGTACTAAGAAGCTTGATAAGTCTGTTTCAATTGGCACTTTACAGTCTAAGTTTATTCTATCTGTGACCCTGATTTGTTCTTTATCATCTATTACCGCGGATGCCTATGTCGACTCTGGCGCCGCTTTGAGTCTTATGGATTGGTCCTTTGCCAAACGCTGTGGGTATGATTTGGAGCCTCTTGAAACTCCTATACCCCTGAAGGGGATTGACTCCACCCCATTGGCTAGCAATAAACCACAATACTGGACACAAGTAACTATGCGGATTAATCCGGATCACCAGGAGATTATTCGCTTTCTTGTGCTGTATAACCTACATGATGTGTTGGTGCTTGGATTGCCATGGCTGCAATCTCATAACCCAGTCCTTGACTGGAAAGCTATGTCTGTGTTAAGCTGGGGATGTAAGGGGACGCATGGGGACGTACCTGTGGTTTCCATTTCATCATCTATTCCCTCTGAGATTCCTGAATTCTTGACTGAATATCGTGACGTTTTTGAAGAACCTAAGCTTGGTTCATTACCTCCGCACCGGGAGTGCGATTGTGCCATAGATTTGATTCCGGGTAGTAAATACCCTAAGGGTCGTTTATTTAATCTGTCTGTGCCTGAACATGCTGCTATGCGAGAATATATAAAGGAGTCCTTGGAAAAGGGACATATTCGTCCTTCGTCATCTCCCTTAGGAGCCGGTTTTTTCTTTGTGGCTAAGAAAGATGGCTCTTTGAGGCCGTGCATTGATTATCGGCTTTTGAATAAAATCACGGTTAAATATCAATATCCGTTGCCACTGCTGACTGATTTGTTTGCTCGCATAAAGGGGGCCAAGTGGTTCTCTAAGATAGATCTCCGTGGGGCGTATAATTTGGTGCGAATTAAGCAGGGGGATGAGTGGAAAACCGCATTTAATACGCCCGAGGGCCACTTTGAGTATTTGGTGATGCCTTTTGGTCTTTCAAATGCCCCTTCAGTCTTTCAGTCCTTTATGCATGACATTTTCCGTGATTATTTGGATAAATTTATGATTGTGTATCTGGATGATATTTTGATTTTTTCGGATGACTGGGACTCTCATGTCCAGCAGGTCAGGAGGGTTTTTCAGGTTTTGCGGTCTAATTCCTTGTGTGTGAAGGGTTCTAAGTGCGTTTTTGGGGTTCAGAAGATTTCCTTTTTGGGATATATTTTTTCCCCCTCTTCCATCGAGATGGATCCTGTCAAGGTTCAGGCTATTTGTGATTGGACGCAACCCTCTTCTCTTAAGAGTCTTCAGAAATTTTTGGGCTTTGCTAACTTTTATCGTCGATTTATTGCTGGTTTTTCTGATGTTGTTAAACCATTGACTGATTTGACTAAGAAGGGTGCTGATGTTGCTGATTGGTCCCCTGCTGCTGTGGAGGCCTTTCAGGAGCTTAAGCGCCGCTTTTCTTCCGCCCCTGTGTTGCGTCAGCCTGATGTTGCTCTTCCTTTTCAGGTTGAGGTCGACGCTTCTGAAATCGGAGCTGGGGCAGTTTTGTCGCAGAGAAGTTCCGATTGCTCCGTGATGAGACCTTGTGCTTTTTTCTCGCGTAAATTTTCGCCCGCCGAGCGGAATTATGATGTTGGGAATCGGGAGCTTTTGGCCATGAAGTGGGCTTTTGAGGAGTGGCGTCATTGGCTTGAGGGGGCTAGACATCAGGTGGTGGTATTGACTGACCACAAAAATCTAATTTATCTTGAGTCCGCCAGACGCCTGAATCCTAGACAGGCGCGCTGGTCGTTGTTTTTCTCTCGGTTTAATTTTGTGGTGTCCTACCTGCCGGGTTCTAAGAATGTTAAGGCGGATGCCCTTTCTAGGAGTTTTGAGCCTGACTCCCCTGGTAATTCTGAACCTACAGGTATCCTTAAGGATGGAGTGATATTGTCTGCCGTTTCTCCAGACCTGCGGCGGGCCTTGCAGGAGTTTCAGGCGGATAGACCTGATCGTTGCCCACCTGGTAGACTGTTTGTTCCTGATGATTGGACCAGTAAAGTCATTTCTGAGGTTCATTCTTCTGCGTTGGCAGGTCATCCTGGAATCTTTGGTACCAGGGATTTGGTGGCAAGGTCCTTCTGGTGGCCTTCCCTGTCTCGAGATGTGCGAGGCTTCGTGCAGTCTTGTGACGTTTGTGCTCGGGCCAAGCCTTGTTATTCTCGGGCTAGTGGATTGTTGTTGCCCTTGCCTATCCCGAAGAGGCCCTGGACGCACATCTCGATGGATTTTATTTCGGATCTTCCTGTTTCTCAGAAGATGTCTGTCATCTGGGTGGTGTGTGATCGTTTCTCTAAGATGGTCCATTTGGTTCCCCTGCCTAAGTTGCCTTCTTCTTCCGAGTTGGTTCCTCTGTTTTTTCAAAATGTGGTCCGTTTGCATGGTATTCCGGAGAATATCGTTTCTGACAGAGGTACCCAATTCGTGTCTAGATTTTGGCGAGCATTCTGTGCTAGGATGGGCATAGATTTGTCTTTCTCGTCTGCTTTCCATCCTCAGACTAATGGCCAGACCGAGCGGACGAATCAGACCTTGGAGACATATTTGAGGTGTTTTGTGTCTGCAGATCAGGATGATTGGGTTGCTTTTTTGCCTTTAGCGGAGTTTGCCCTCAATAATCGGGCCAGCTCTGCCACCTTGGTGTCTCCCTTTTTCTGTAATTCGGGGTTTCATCCTCGATTTTCTTCTGGTCAGGTGGAATCTTCGGATTGTCCTGGAGTGGATGCTGTGGTGGAGAGGTTGCATCAGATTTGGGGGCAGGTAGTGGACAATTTGAAGTTGTCCCAGGAGAAGACTCAGCTTTTTGCCAACCGCCGGCGTCGGGTTGGTCCTCGGCTTTGTGTTGGGGACTTGGTGTTGTTGTCTTCTCGTTTTGTCCCTATGAGGGTTTCTTCTCCCAAGTTTAAGCCTCGGTTTATCGGCCCGTACAAGATATTGGAGATTCTTAACCCTGTGTCCTTCCGTTTGGACCTCCCTGCATCTTTTTCTATTCATAATGTTTTTCATCGGTCATTATTGCGCAGGTATGAGGTACCGGTTGTGCCTTCCGTTGAGCCTCCTGCTCCGGTGTTGGTTGAGGGCGAGTTGGAGTACATTGTGGAAAAAATCTTGGACTCCCGTGTTTCCAGACGGAAACTCCAGTATCTGGTCAAATGGAAGGGATACGGTCAGGAGGATAATTCTTGGGTGACTGCCTCTGATGTTCATGCCTCCGATTTGGTCCGTGCCTTTCATAGGGCTCATCCTGATCGCCCTGGTGGTTCTGGTGAGGGTTCGGTGCCCCCTCCTTGAGGGGGGGGTACTGTTGTGAAATTGGATTTTGGGCTCCCCCGGTGGCCACTGGTGGAATTGAACTGGTGTGCATCATCCTCTCTGTTCACCTGTTTCCATCAGGATGTGGGAGTCGCTATTTAGCCTTGCTCCTCTGTCACTTCCATGCCGGTCAACATTGTAATCAGAAGCCTTTCTGTGCATGTTCCTGCTGCTAGACAACTCCCAGCTAAGTTGGACTTTAGTCCTTGTTTGTTTTTGCATTTTGTTCCAGTTCACAGCTGTAGTTTCGTTTCTGTGTCTGGAAAGCTCTTGTGATCTGAAATTGCCACTCTGATGTTATGAGTTAATACTAGAGTCTTAAAGTAATTTCAGGATGGTGTTTTTAGGGTTTTCAGCTGACCATGAAAGTGCCCTTTCTGTCTTCCTGCTATCTAGTAAGCGGACCTCAATTTTGCTAAACCTATTTTCATACTACGTTTGTCATTTCATCTAAAATCACCGCCAATATTTGTGGGGGCCTCTGTCTGCCTTTCGGGGAAATTTCTCTAGAGGTGAGCCAGGACTATATTTTCCTCTGCCAGGATTAGTTAGTCCTCCGGCCGGCGCTGGGCGTCTAGGGATAAAACGCAGGCTAGGCTACCCGGCTACTGTTAGTTGTGCGACAGGTTTAGTTCATGGTCAGATTAGTTTCCATCCTTCCAAGAGCTAGTTCTTATGTTTGCTGGGCTATGTTCTCTTGCCATTGAGAACCATAACAGACGTGTCCCACTGCTTAAGCCAGTACATGTCCGGGCCCGTCTGAAGTTTGCTAGAGAGCATTTGGATGATCCAGAGGAGTTTTGGGAGAATGTACTATGGTCTGATGAAACCAAACTGGAACTGTTTGGTAGAAACACAACTTGTCGTGTTTGGAGGAAAAAGAATACTGAGTTGCATCCATCAAACACCATACCTACTGTAAAGCATGGTGGTGGAAACATCATGCTTTGGGGCTGTTTCTCTGCAAAGGGGCCAGGACGACTGATCCGGGTACATGAAAGAATGAATGGGGCCATGTATCGTGAGATTTTGAGTGCAAACCTCCTTCCATCAGCAAGGGCATTGAAGATGAAACGTGGCTGGGTCTTTCAACATGACAATGATCCAAAGCACACCGCCAGGGCAACGAAGGAGTGGCTTCGTAAGAAGCATTTCAAGGTCCTGGAGTGGCCTAGCCAGTCTCCAGATCTCAACCCTATAGAAAACCTTTGGAGGGAGTTGAAAGTCCGTGTTGCCAAGCGAAAAGCCAAAAACATCACTGTTCTAGAGGAGATCTGCATGGAGGAATGGGCCAACATACCAACAACAGTGTGTGGCAACCTTGTGAAGACTTACAGAAAATGTTTGACCTCTGTCATTGCCAACAAAGGATATACACTCACCGGCCACTTTATTAGGTACACCATGCTAGTAACGGGTTGGACCCCCTTTTGCCTTCAGAACTGCCTCAATTCTTCGTGGCATAGATTCAACAAGGTGCTGGAAGCATTCCTCAGAGATTTTGGTCCATATTGACATGATGGCATCACACAGTTGCCGCAGATTTGTCGGCTGCACATCCCAAAGATGCTCCATACAAGGCAGGATGGATCCATGCTTTCATGTTGTTTACGCCAAATTCTGACCCTACCATCCGAATGTCGCAGCAGAAATCGAGACTCATCAGACCAAGCAACGTTTTTCCAATCTTCTACTGTCCAATTTCGATGAGCTTGTACAAATTGTAGCCTCAGTTTCCTGTTCTTAGCTGAAAGGAATGGTACCCGGTGTGGTCTTCTGCTGCTGTAGCCCATCTGCCTCAAAGTTCGACGCACTGTGCATTCAGAGATGCTCTTAGGCCTACCTTGGTTGTAACGGGTGGCGATTTGAGTCACTGTTGCCTTTCTATCAGCTCGAACCAGTCTGCCCATTCTCCTCTGACCTCTGGCATCAACAAGGCATTTCCGCCCACAGAACTGCCGCTCACTGGATTTTTTTTCTTTTTCGGACCATTCTCTGTAAACCCTAGAGATGGTTGTGCGTGAAAATCCCAGTAGATCAGCAGTTTCTGAAATACTCAGACCAGCCCTTCTGGCACCAACAACCATGCCACGTTCAAAGGCACTCAAATCACCTTTCTTCCCCATACTGATGCTCGGTTTGAACTGCAGGAGATTGTCTTGACCATGTCTACATGCCTAAATGCACTGAGTTGCCGCCATGTGATTGGCTGATTAGAAATTAAGTGTTAACAAGAAGTTGGACAGGTGTACCTAATAAAGTGGCCGGTGAGTGTATTACAAAGTATTGAGATGAAATTTTGTTTCTGACCAAATACTTATTTTCCACCATAATATGCAAATAAAATGATAAAAAAACAGACAATGTGATTTTCTGGATTTTTTTTTTCTCAGTTTGTCTCCCATAGTTGAGGTCTACCTATGATGTAAATTACAGACGCCTCTCATCTTTTTAAGTGGTGGAACTTGCACTATTGCTGACTGACTAAATACTTTTTTGCCCCACTGTAGTAATAGTCTTCAATCTCCTCCATCTGTACACAATCTCTCTTAGGCTGCTTCATACTAGCAGTATTTGGTCAGTATTTTACATCAGTATTTGTAAGCCAAAACCAGGAGTGGGTGATAAATGCAGAAGTGGTGCATATGTTTCTATTATACTTTTCCTCTAATTGTTCCACTCCTGGTTTTGACTTACAAATACTGATGTAAGATACTGACCAAATACTGCTAGTGTGACGGCAGCCTTACTGTAGATTGGTCCAAGTCTAGGTTTGTGAAGATTGTAGTTTAAATATCAAATGCACATATACCTTTTTAAAAAGCATAACTCAAAGTTGATCAAACTGACAATAGAAACATTAATCTGTTAAGAAGTTTATCTTAAAGTGTGTTCTCAAGGAAAAATGTTATGCTGTAGATCCTAGTATATACCTATGGCATGGTATAAGTGGTAGCACACATGTACTTCAAAAGTATAATGAAGCTCAGCTTGTCATATTTCCTCATTCATATATGACTCCTTAAAGCCTTTTCCTGTTTTACAGATGTCTTCCATTTAGTGGAAGCGTGCACTACAAGGTGGATACATACCAACTAGGTAGGTCATGTATGGGTTAGAAATATAATATATCAAAAACATGATTTCCCTTGACATTTCACAGCTGCTTTTAAGCTAGACACCTGGAAATATCCCATATTTATGTAATTGGAGTTTTCACTCATTTTGTGAGAATTTTTGAAATTGAAGATAAGCAATGAACGATGATTTAAGCTGTTATTACACCTTGATGTTATTCTAATTCTATTCAATAAAATACATATATGTATACAATTAGGTGGTATTTAAATACCTTCTTCTACCTCTTTCTTTTTTTCTATTCAAAGTAAATACACAACTTTTTAATACATTATTTGCGATTATACAATATAACTTTTGAAGATTTTTGAAAATGAAGATATTATAAATATTATATTATTCTAATATTATTAAAAATTAGATTAATATTATTAAAAATTATATTATTGATTGTCCTGTTAAGATTACAATAAGACCAAAACAATGAAAACATGTTTTATTGAGAAAAAGTATTTTTGTGTTGACATATTACAAAAACTTTTTTCTCCCAATAACATCAGCTTTAAATTAGTATATTTATGTGCAGGACAAGTTGTTTTATTGTTTTATATTTTGGGGGTGGGCCTATAAAATTTATTAATTACCGTATTTTTGGGACTACAAGACGCACTTTTCCCCCCCCAAAAAAGGGGGGAAAATAGGGGGTGCGTCTAATAGTCGCAATGCAGGCTTACCGCGGCGGCAGAGGTGCGGGGGCAGAGGTGCGGGGATGAGGAGCCGCAGTGATCGGGGTCCCTTTCACCGGTGAGGTGATGCAGCAGCCTGGTAAGCAGCAGAGCCGGGTGAATCCTGTTGTTATCGGTGGCGGCGGCCATCTTCCTGAGGCCACCCGTGCGCAGATGGAGTGCTCTGTTTCCCAGGGCTTCGGGAAAATGGCCGTGGGAGGCCACGCGTGCGCAGATGGAGATCGTGGTGGCCATTTTCCTGAAGCCGAGTTTGCAGATTTAGACCTTGGCTTCACGAAAATGGCCGCCACGATCTCCATCTGCGCACGCGCGTCCTCCAGCGGCCATTGTCCTGAAGCCCCGGGAAGCAGAGCACTTCATCTGCGCATGCGCAGCCTCAGGAAGATGGCTGCCACCACCGATAACAACAGGATTCACCTGGCTCTGCTGCTTACTGGGCTGCTGCATCACCTCACTGGTGAAAGGGACCCCTCTCACGCCATACCTCTCACTGCACCTCCTCATCCCCGCACCTCTGCCGGTAACCACTGCTGCAACCCTCCCATGGACACCAGGGCATGGCGTCGCCCACCTAAGCAGGAAGGGACCCTGCTCAGGTGCATGCCGTACCGCATCACCCCACCTCTGCTGACACCATGCCTCCTGTGACCCTGCTCTGCCACCGCCAGCCCTCAGGTAAGATTCTGTAAATTCGGACAATAAGACAGACCCCCATCTTTTAAAAAAATCTTTTTTTCTGCAATTTTCACCCCAAATTTGGGGTGCGTCTTATGGTCCGGTGCGTCTTATAGTCCGAAAAATACGGTAACTATTGGTAATTTTTGGGAGTGGAAAAGAAAAAAAACATATGCAGTCTGTTTGGAATTTACTTTTATGCACATTTGTTGTGCAATATATTTTTCTTGGTGTACTATTAGGCTGTGTGCACATGTTGCATTTTTGCTGCATTTTTTCAGTATAGATTTGTCACAATACCTGAAAAGCTTCCTGATGCCAGCAAAGTGAAAGAAAATCCTGAAGTCTGATGCACATGTTGCTTATTTGTGACTTTCGGATTTGGTGCAGATTTAAATCTATAGCATGTCAATTACTTTAGCATTTTTGCTGTTGATTTCACTCATACTATTGAGTGGGGAAAAATCTGCACCAAAATGCAAGTAAGAAAGTAGCAAAAATGTGTCAACAACGCACGGTTTTCCACTGTGTTTTGTCTGGCAAGAGAAGTAGTAATTTATGCACCAAATACTTAACATGTGCACATACCCTTACAGTTAAGCCAAAAAATATCTATTACAATTTTTAATTATTCCAAGTTTTTTTTATGTATCTATGTCAAACAATGGTTATTTGGTGATTCCTCAGCTGCCATGGAAAGTGATCAGGCCATGTGCACACGTTGCGGTTTTTGCTGCGGATCCGCAGCGTTTTTGATGCTGCGGATCCTCAGCAGTTTTCCTTGTGGTGTACAGTACAATATTAACTTATGGAAAATAAAAACTGCTGTGCACATGCTGCGGAAAAAAACGAGCGGAAACGCTGCGGTTTATTTTCTGCAGCATGTCAATTCTTTGTGTGGAATCCGCAGCGGTGTGACACCTGCTCCATATTAAAAAACCGCAGGTGTAAAACCGCAGTAGAATCCGCACAAAAACCATGGTGAATTCGCAGTAAAACCGCAATAAATCCGCAGGAAAAACGCAGTGTTTTTGCCCTGCGGATTTATCAAAATCAGTGCGGAAAAATACGCACACCCGTCTGCAGCGTGTGCACATAGCCTCAGAGTCCTGCATTCAACCTGCATCCTTACAGCAGGACCTCTGTTGTCAATCACACATGGGCTTACAAGAGGCACATCTTCATTATTTTTTTTAATGTTACAAAGCTGGTAGACCACCATGTTTGTCTGACACATTTTTAGTTATGTTGCCTTTAAAAAGGGAGCAAAAGTATTTTAAGAATATGCTACTAAAGGTTTGAGGACACATGCATGCATCTCTTTAATAATAGTTTTATATTTCTTTTTACCTTTTCTTTACCTCATAGTCTGTGGCCAATAAAGTGTTCTTTAAAAGGCTGGATTTAGCACTTTTAATCCAACCAATCTGTATAGCATTATGTGCTTTATTATACCTTGCTTTTGTTCTATTTCAGTTAATTTATTAGCTTTTATGCTTTTCTCATCATATTTCATTCAAAATTTGCAGAGATTTATTGTTATGTTCAATGCTTGCTTAAAGTGTTTCATGAACCGTAAAAGTTACTTAGAAGTTCTACTTTAAGTTTAAACAACCAAATATGATTAGGTTTCTGAGCAGTGCTGAAGAAAGAAGGTTGTAAAATCAGGACAAATTGGCTTATGATCTATCTCATAGTACTAATGCCGCAAAGTTCCAGACATCTTTTTTTATTTTAGACAATGAGCAATCTGGTTGATTTAAAACTCTATTGCAATATTACAGAAAACAGGTATTTCTGGTAAGATCATCTTGCATAAGAGTAAATCTTAAGACTAAAATATTAAGTTTAAAAACACATATTCAATATTAGTCAGTGGACTAACTAAGTAGCAGACATGAAGGTGTTTAGCTGCTTTTGCATTTTTGGAAATTTACATAATTAAAAAAATTAAAGTAAGTTAGATTTAGCACCAACAAGCCAGGACAGTTCCGTATAGGCTTGACAACATATAACCTTATTTGAGAAGAATTTGTGTGAGTGTGCGTGCATGCGTGTGTGTGTTAAGTGTTTGCATGTTTGCAAAAAATTAGGTCTAAGTTTCTTGTAAATGGCATCAAAAATAGTATTTCCTGCTTTAAAAAGCTGAAACTTTTTTTTAATATATACTGTACAGCTGTGGCAAAAATTAAGAGGCCATGGTAAAATTTTCAGCTTGTCTGATTTTTCTCTTTATAGGTATATTTTTGAGTGAACTGTAAATTGCTATTTTATTTTATAAACTACTGACAACATGTCTTCGAATTTCCAAGCACTACATTTTGTATTTATTTTCAGAAAATGAGAAGGTCAAAATAATACTGCCCTGACCAAAATTAATAACGACATACTTACAGCTAAAACTAATGGACAATACTCTATACTCCTCCTTCTAGACATGTCCTCTGCTTTTGACACAGTTGACCACTGCCTCCTACTACAGATCCTCTCCTCCTTAAGCATCAAAGACCTCACCCTATCCTGGATCTCCTCATATCTTACCAACCACACATTCATCGTTTCCCACTCCCACGCTACCTCCTCATCCCACCCTCTCTCTGTTGGAGTCCCCCAAGGCTCTGTATTAGGACCCTTACTGTTCTCAATCTATACACTTGGCCTGGGACAACTCATAAAGTCCCATGGATTCCAGTACCACCTGTATACTGATGACACTCAGATCTACCTCTCTGGCCAATGATATCACATCTCTGCTGTCCAGAATCCCGGAGTGTCTATCAGCCATATCCTCCTTCTTCTCCTCTCACTTCCTCAAACTCAATGTGGACAAATCTGAACTCATCATCTTTCCTCCATCTCACAGATCATCCTTACCTGATCTATCTATCACCATAAATAACAGCGCGCTTTCCCCTGTACCAGAAGTCTGCTGCCTCGGAGTAACCCTTGACTATGCCTTGTCCTTCAAACTGCACATCCAAGCTCTTTCCACCTCCTGTCACCTCCAGCTCAGATATATCTCCAGAATCCGTCCTTTCCTCAACCGTCAATCTGCTAAAATGCTTGTGCATGCCCTCATCATCTCCCGCCTCGACTACTGCATCATCCTTTTCTGTGACCTTTCCTGCTAGCACTCTCACACCTCTCCAGTCCATCCTTAACTCTGCTGCCCGACTAACTCATCTCTCTCCTCACTACTCCACAGCTTCTCCCCTCTGCAAATTTCTTCACTGACTCCAATTCCCTCAACATATCCAGTTCAAATTACTAATAAAGATTTACAAAGCCATCCATAACCTGTCTCCTCCATATATCTGTGACCTAATCTCCTGATATCTTCCCTCAAATAATCTCCGGTCCTCCCAAGACCTCCTCTCCTCCACGCTTATTCGCTCCTCATCTAATCACCTCCAAGACTTCTCCCGAATATCCCCCATCCTCTGGAATTCTGTGCCCCAACATGTCCAACTATAAACCACATTCGGAACCTTCAGATGGAACCTGAAAACCCACCTCTTCAAGAGAGCCTACAGCCTGCAATGACCCCGCTGCCTCCTCACCACCACTGGAGCTACCCCCTCACCAACATTGGAGCTGCCGCAACCCCCAACCTATAGTCTCCTTCCCCACCATTCTGTAGAATGTAAGACTGTAAGGGCAGGGTCCTCGTTCCTCTGTATCAGATTGTCATTGTTAGTCTGCTTACTGTAAGTGATGCCTGTAATTTGGATGTAACCCCTCCTCTTTACAGCACCATGGAATCAATGGTGCTATATAAATCTATATATACAAATGGCTAATGGATACTTCCTTCTGTTTGTCTGTCTGTCTGCAACTTCCGTAACAGAAATCCCGCATCGCTGATTGGTCGCGACAGGCTTAGTCTGGCAGTGAATTGGCTCCTCCCTTCTCTCCTCCAGTCAGTGCCCCCTCCCTACTCCCCTCCAGTCAGCGCCAGTGTGTGGCCCCATCCCGGACCAACATTTTACTATTGATGCTGCCTATGCAGCATCAATAGTAACAAGATATGTTAAAAATAATAAAAAACATAAAAAATCATGCTATTCTCACCTTCCGTCGCCTCTGCAGTTTTCCCGATCCTCGCGATGCGGTCGGCAGCTTCCATTCCCAGAGATGCATTGCAAAATTGCCCAGATGACTTTGCGGTCTCGCGAGACCGCTAAGTCATCTGGGTAATTTCGCAATGCATCACTGATGACGGAACCTGACGGCAGCATTGCGCGCATCGGCACAGCTTCACTGGACATCGGAGGGTGAGTATATAACTATTTTTTATTTTATTTTTTTAACAGGGATATGGTGCCCACACTGCTATATACTGCGTGGGCTGTGTTATATACTGCATGGGCTGTGTTATATACTACATGGCCTGTGTTATATACTGCGTGGGCTGTGCTATATATTACGTGGGTTGTGCCATATATTACTTGGGCTGTGTTATATACTATGTGGCTGCTATATACTACGTGGGCTGTGTTATATACTGCGTGGCCTGTGTTATATACTGCGTGGGCTGTGCTACATATTACATGGGCTGTGTTATATATTATGTGGGCTGTGTTATATACTACGTGGCTGCTATATACTACGTGGCTGTGCTATATGCTACGCGGTCTGTGTTATATACTGCATGTGCAGTGCTATATACTATGTGGGCTGTGTTATATACTGCGTGGGCAATGTTATATACTGCGTGGCCTGTGTTATATACTGCATGGGCTGTGCTATATATTACATGGGCTGTGGTATATACTATGTTGCCTGTGTTATATACTGCATAGGCTGTGCTATATATTACGTGGGCTGTATTATATACTGCGTGGGCTGTGCTATATATTACGTGGGCTGTGTTATATACTTTGTGGCCTGTGTTATATATTGCGTGGGCTGTGCTAAATATTACGTGGGCTGTGCTATAGTTTATGTGGGCTGTGCTTTATACTACGTGGCTGCTATTTACTACGTGGCTGTCTTTGTTACGTGGGCTGTGCTATATACTATGTGGCTGCTATATACTACGTGACTGTGCTATAAACTATGTGGCTGTGCTATATACTACGTGGCTGTGTTATATACTACATAGCTGTGTTATATACTACGTGGCTGTGCTATATACTACATGGCTGTGCTAAGCGTGACATACATACATACATACACATTCTAGAATACCCGATGCGTTAGAATCGGGCCACCATCTAGTAAATAATAATAATAATAATAACAACAACAAATACAGTGCTGGCAGACCTCAAATAATGATAAGAAAACAAGTTTGTAATCATTTAGAAACAACAATACTAATGTTTTAACTCAGAAATTAATATTTTGTGGAATAGCCTTGATTTTTAGTCACAACTTTCATGCGTCTTGGCATGCTTTCCACCAGTCTTTCACACTGCTTTGGGGTGACCTTATGCCACTCCCGGTACAACAAGTTAAGCAGTTCTTCTTTGTTTGATGGCTTGTGACTATCCATCTTCCTCTTGATTACATTCCAGATGTTTTCAATGGGGTTCAGGTCTGGAGACTGAGCTGGCCATGACAAGGATTTGATGTGGTGGTCCTTTATCCACACATTGATTGACCTAGCTGTGTGGCATGGTGCATTGTCCTGCTGGAAAAAAAACAGTCCTCAGAGTTGGGGAACATTGCCTGAGCAGAAGGAATCAATTGTTTTTCCAGGATAACCTTGTATGTGGCTTGATTCATAAGTCCTTCGCAATTAACCTGCAGCCTTGCTGATGCATCCCCAGGTCATCACTGATCCTCCACCAAATTTCACTGTTGGTGCAAGACACTGTGGCTTGTACACCTCTCCAGGTCTCAGTCTAACCATTAGACAATCAGGTCTTGGGCAAAACTGAAATTTAGACTCATCAGAGAAGATTACCTTACTCCAGTCCTCTATGGTCCAATCCTTAGGGTCTTTGGCAAACTTCAGCCTGGCTCTCTTTTGCTTCTCATTGATGAAAGGCTTTTTTCTATATTTACATGACTTGAGCCCTGCCTCTAGGAGCCTGTTACAAACTGTTCTTGCTTTGCTCTTCATCCCAGCTGCTATTTCCCATTCCTTTTGTAGGTCACTTGACGTCATCCTGCAGTTGCCGAGTTACATTCCCATAAGATGACGGTCATTCCGGTCAGTGGAGAGTCGTTTTTGCATTCTGCTGGTCTGTAGCTTTGTTGTTCCCAATATCTGCTGCTTGACCTTGTTGTAATGGACTGCCATCTTAGAAATTTTAAGAATGGAGGCAACATGACACTCACTGTATTCCTAGTAAAGCCAGGATTGAGCCATTCTTTTCCTCACTCTAGACTTCTCTTTTCAACTCCTTTGGCATGGTTAAAAGTTATTTTTCCATTCCTTTTACTTTTGGGACATTACTAGCACTTGTTTTGCAATCCAGCTTGTCCTATTGCAAGAGGATTGTGAACACAACAGCTAAATTTTTTATACTTTCCTTTGTTAAATAAGATTTGGTTCAGGTGACCACCTAATCAGAAGCACATTAAGTAGAATGAGGTGTACTCTGGTTGGAATTCAACAGACACGGGAATGATATGGCTGTCAGACATGAAGAGAAGCTGATTTTTATAAAACTATGCAGTGGTCTCTTAATTTTTGCCAGAGCTGTAGATATGAAGCAATCCTTATAAGCTTGTGTAAGCAATACTGTATAAATATAGTACCTGATCTATTTGCGCAGACATTCGCTCATGTACTTGGCATGAATGTTGCCCATGATATTCAAATAACTAAGCCATTGCACATATATTGCACATATAGAGCATCAGGCATTCTGTCACAATATTGCCTATTACTAGGGTTGAGCGACTTTCATTTTTTTAAGATCGAGTCGGGTTTTGCGAAACCCGACTTTGTCTAAAGTCGAGTCGAGTGAAGTCGGCCGATTATCGCAAAAAGTCGGGGATCGACCGAAACATGAAACCCAATGCAAGTCAATGGGGAAGCATAGTCGGCAGTGAGTGGAGGCCAGGAAAACACCTACAGTGCCCATTTTAATGCCAAAAACATCCATTCTTGTTTCTGAAGCTTGTCAATCTTAATTAACTTTATAATAATAGTTGGGCATTGGAAATTGGGGGTCATTTGGCAAAAGTTGTGGGGGGTAGGGCTGGTTCAAGGTTTTAGTGGGCCCAGGAAACGTGGACTACGTCACGGCGGTGGAGCAGTGAGAGGTAAGTATTTCAACTTTGCAAGTGCTGTGATCCTGAGCAAGCAGGGAGGCCCACTCATTCGCATTGGCACTGGCACAGGGCCCCTCAAAGTACTGTGGAGTGTTTTCACGGCGGGGGCGCCTCCCACCGGCAGCGTCACTTTTGCGTACTCTGAGGGGCCCTGTGCCTGTGACGTCGCCAACGAGTATGCCCCCCTACCTGTCGAAGAAACCTGCACTTTCATCTGCACCTTCCTCTTTGTCCCTGTGTAAGGTGGTATAATATGCGGGAAGGGGAACCTGACTTTCAGCAGGGTCAGATTGTGGCTGTGTAGCGTGCAAGGGGAATGTAGTGGTCTGGGACAAAGTACCACAAGACTCATCTAGCACCGGCTGGGCAATGGGCAGGATGAAGCGTAAACACTGATATATGCCCAAATAATAAAGTGGGTAAAATGCAGGTCAAAATTGGTAACAGGACTAACCAGGTGGCATTGCTTAGTTCAGTGGAGTAGAAAACCCAGGAGCGGCAGACAGACACCATTCGTAGGGCCGAACCACACTAGTAGGCCCTATGCAGTTTAATATTACAAATGAAGGCCGAAAGCCTGAAGATTAAAGGTCAGGAAAATAACACAGGACAACACCAAGGTGCGGCACACACCGTTACTAGGCCCAACCAATGTAGTAGGCCAACTGCAGTTTAATTATTTAAAATGTAAGCCAAAAGCCTGAACATTGAAGGTCGGGACAACAAAACAGGAGAAAACCCAGTAGCGTCAGACACCGTTTTAAGGGCCCAACCACACATTTTAAAAACAACTACTTAACGAGAGCTTTAAGATTGAAGCTCAGCTTTATACAGTGGAGGACAACACCATGGAGCGGCACACACCGTTAGTAGGCACCAACCACCAATTTTTACCAACAAATACTTAATGAGAGCCAGAAGGTTGAAGCTCAGCTTTATACAGTGGAGGACAACACCAGGGAGCGGCACACACCGTTAGTAGGCCCCAACCACCAATTTTTACCAACAAATACTTAATGAGAGCCAGAAGGTTGAAGCTCAGCTTTATACAGTAGAGGACAACACCAGGGAGCGGCACACACCGTTAGTAGGGCCCAACCAAAGTTGAAGGCCAAATGCAGTTTAATATCTGCTACTATAGGCCGAAAGCCAAGAGGTTGAAGCTCAGCTTTATACAGTGGAGGACAACACCAGGGAGCGGCACACACCGTTAGTAGGCCCCAACCACCAATTTTTACCAACAAATACTTAATGAGAGCCAGAAGGTTGAAGCTCAGACAAGGAAACCTGGAGGAGAACAAACCAAGGAGGAGGAGAACACCAAGGAGGAGGAGAACACCGTTACTAGGCCCCAACCCAAGTAGTATGGCAACTGTAGTGTTACATTTAAAAATACTTAATGAGAGCCTGAAGGTTGAAGCTCAGACAAGGAAACCTGGAGGAGAACACCAAGGAGGAGGAGAACACCGTTACTAGGCCCCAACCCAAGTATTATGGCAACTGTAGAGTTACATTTAAAAATACTTAATGAGAGCCTGAAGGTTCAAGCTTAGACAAGGAAACCTGGAGGAGAACACCAAGGAGGAGGAGAACACTCAGGAGGAGGAGAACACCCAGGAGCGGCAGACACCGTTAGTAGGCCCCAACCACCAATTTTTACCAACAAATACTTAATGAGAGCCAGAAGGTTGAAGCTCAGACAAGGAAACCTGGAGGAGAACACCAAGGAGGAGGAGAACACCAAGGAGGAGGAGAACACCGTTACTAGGCCCCAACCCAAGTAGTATGGCAACTGTAGTGTTACATTTAAAAATACTTAATGAGAGCCAGAAGGTTGAAGCTCAGACAAGGAAACCTGGAGGAGAACACCAAGGAGGAGGAGAACACCAAGGAGGAGGAGAACACTCAGGAGGAGGAGAACACCCAGGAGCGGCAGACACCGTTAGTAGGCACCAACCACCAATTTTTACTAACAAATACTTAATGAGAGCCAGAAGGTTTAAGCTCAGACAAGGAAATCTGGAGGAGAACACCAAGGAGGAGGAGAACACCAAGGAGGAGGAGAACACTGTTACTAGGCCCCAACCCAAGTAGTATGGCAACTGTAGTGTTACATTTAAAAATACTTAATGAGAGCCTGAAGGTTGAAGCTCAGACAAGGAAACCTGGAGGAGAACACCAAGGAGGAGGAGAACACTCAGGAGGAGGAGAACACCCAGGAGCGGCAGACACCGTTAGTAGGCCCCAACCACCAATTTTTACCAACAAATACTTAATGAGAGCCAGAAGGATGAAGCTCAGATTTATACAGTTGAGGACAACACCAGGGAGCGGCACACACCGTTAGTAGGCCCCAACCAACAATTTTTACCAACATATACTTAATGAGAGCCAGAAGGTTGAAGCTCAGACAAGGAAACCTGGAGGAGAACACCAAGGAGGAGAAGAACACCAAGGAGGAGGAGAACACCGTTACTAGGCCCCAACCCAAGTAGTATGGCAACTGTAGTGTTACATTTAAAAATACTTAATGAGAGCCTGAAGGTTGAAGCTCAGACAAGGAAACCTGGAGGAGAACACCAAGGAGGAGGAGAACACCGTTACTAGGCCCCAACCCAAGTAGTATGGCAACTGTAGTGTTACATTTAAAAATACTTAATGAGAGCCTGAAGGTTGAAGCTCAGACAAGAAAACCTGGAGGAGAGCACCAAGGAGGAGGAGAACACTCAGGAGGAGGAGAACACCCAGGAGCGGCAGACACCGTTAGTAGGCCTCAACCACCAATTTTTACCAACAAATACTAAATGAGAGCCAGAAGGTTGAAGCTCAGACAAGGAAACCTGGAGGAGAACACCAAGGAGAACACCAAGGAGGAGGAGAACACCGTTACTAGGCCCCAACCCAAGTAGTATGGCAACTGTAGTGTTACATTTAAAAATACTTAATGAGAGCCTGAAGGTTGAAGCTCAGTCAAGGAAACCTGGAGGAGAACACCAAGGAGGAGGAGAACACTCAGGAGGAGGAGAACACCCAGGAGCGTCAGACACGGTTAGTAGGCCCCAACCACCAATTTTTACCAACAAATACTTAATGAGAGCCAGAAGGTTGAAGCTCAGATTTATACAGTGGAGGACAACACCAGGGAGCGGCACACACCGTTAGTAGGCCCCAACCACCAATTTTTACCAAAAAATACTTAATGAGAGCCAGAAGGTTGAAGCTCAGCTTTATACAGTGGAGGACAACACCAGGGAGTGGCACACACCGTTAGTAGGGCCCAACCAAAGTTGAAGGCCAAATGCAGTTTAATATCTGCTACTATAGGCCGAAAGCCAAAAGGTTGAAGCTCAGCTTTATACAGTGGAGGACAACACCAGGGAGCGGCAGACACCGTTAGTAGGCCCCAACCACCAATTTTTACCAACAAATACTTAATGAGAGCCAGAAGGTTGAAGCTCAGATTTATACAGTGGAGGACAACACCAGGGAGCGGCACACATCGTTAGTAGGCCCCAACCACCAATTTTTACCAACAAATACTTAATGAGAGCCAGAAGGTTGAAGCTCAGACAAGGAAACCTGGAGGAGAACACCAAGGAGGAGGAGAACACCGTTACTAGGCCCCAACCCAAGTAGTATGGCAACTGTAGTGTTACATTTAAAAATACTTAATGAGAGCCTGAAGGTTGAAGCTCAGACAAGGAAACCTGGAGGAGAACACCAAGGAGGAGGAGAACACTCAGGAGGAGGAGAACACCCAGGAGCGGCAGGCACCGTTAGTAGGCCCCAACCACCAATTTTTACCAACAAATACTTAATGAGAGCCAGAAGGTTGAAGCTCAGCTTTATACAGTGGAGGACAACACCAGGGAGCGGCACACACCGTTAGTAAGCCCCAACCACCAATTTTTAGCAACAAATACTTAATGAGAGCCAGAAGGTTGAAGCTCAGACAAGGAAACCTAAAGGAGAACACCAAGGAGGAGGAGAACACCAAGGAGGAGGAGAACACCCAGGAGCGGCAGACATCACTAGTAGGCCCCAACCAAACTAGTAGCCCAAATGCAGTTTCCTATTTTTTAAAAAAGCCCAAAAACCTGAATTGAGGACAATTTTAATTAGGGACTGCAGACAGACTTAGTAGGCTGTCCCCTGTGGACCATGCATACACCACATTAACCCATTGCACCGTAATGGACACGTAACCTTCCGTGGCCATGCCTACAGGTCCATGCATCTGTTGTCAGGTGCACCTTTGTACTCAAAGATTGCCAGAGTGCATCGACAATGCGGTCTTTTACATGCTGGTGGAGGGTTGGGATGGCTTTTCTCGCAAAAGAAGTGTCGACTGGTTAGCTTGTAGCGTGGTACAGCGTAGTCCATCATGGCTTTGTTAATATTAAATAAAATATATAAATAGGCTCTATGAACTTTTAAATAGGTTACATGGGTACAAAGGCAGCATTGGTGTGGTCAGCGGAGGACGATTGCAAGGAGGGACCGCAGACAGGCTTACTGGGCCTAAAATAAATAAAAATAGGCTCTATGCAGTTTTAAATAGGTTACATGGGTACACAGGCAGCATTGGTGTGGTCAGCGGAGGACGATTGCAAGGAGGGACCGCAGACAGGCTTACTGGGCCTAAAATAAATAAAAATAGGCTCTGTGCAGTTTTAAATAGGTTACATGGGTACACAGGCAGCATTGGTGTGGTCAGCGGAGGACGATTGCAAGGAGGGACCGCAGACAGGCTTACTGGGCCTAAAAAAAATAAAAATAGGCTCTATGCAGTTTTAAATAGGTTACATGGGTACACAGGCAGCATTTGTGTGGTCAGCAGAGGACGATTGCAAGGAGGGACCGCAGACAGGCTTACTGGGCCTAAAATAAATAAAAATAGGCTCTATGCAGTTTTAAATAGGTTACATGGGTACACAGGCAGCATTGGTGTGGTCAGCGGAGGACGATTGCAAGGAGTGTCTGACACAGTTAGTACTCCCAAAAAATAAATAGATGTTAATGTCTCGCAAAACAACAAAACAAAAAACAAAAGTGTGGCATACTTAGGTGCAGGGGTGGGCTCATCTGCTGAGTTTCTGACATAGTAATTTGGCACTAAGTATTTACTGGTGTCAATATAGAACACTGACCCAGACTATTTTAACTAGCATCATAGATGTCAACAAATTGGTATTGTCAGTGCCAGGCATTGAATGATGTCAGCGCATAGACTAAACATTGGTGGAGCTGTGAGAGATAATTTTACACGTGGTAGAGCACAGTTTGAGCTGGGGGGGTGAACTCTCTTGTGGCCGGCGGTACCGTCCCAGGGCCCCTCATGTTACAACGGTGTGTCTGACGTTGGGTGCGCGCCACCACCGCCAGAGACACTTTATTGTACTATGAGGGACCCAGTGGCAGTGCCATCGACCAAAAGCGGGCACACCCAACTCTTCAGACAAATGGCACTCTAACGGGTGCTTGCGCCAAGTGGGGAGACCACGGCCCCGTGGGGGGAGTTTTCCCATTGAGGGAGGTGTAAGCATGTCGTATGCTGGACAAACAGCTGCTGGAAATTAAGAGATTGAAACACTCAGTAAGACCAGTCCACAAGCAAGACCTTTTTATAGGAAAGCTAGGTGTCAGCCGGGAAAGGTGGGGCAAAATAATTTGAAATCCAGGAGTGGTTCATTTTAATGAAGGTTAGATCATCCACATTTTGGGTAGCCAGACGACTCCTTTTTTCGGTTAATATTGAACCAGCAGCACTGAATACTCTTTCTGATAGCACACTAGCTGCTGGTCAAGCAAGCTCCTGCAATGCATATTCTGCCAATTCAGGCCAGGTGTCTAATTTGGATGCCCAGTAATCAAATGGGAATGACGGTTGAGGGAGAACATCGATAAGGGATGAAAAATAGTTAGTAACCATACTGGACAAATGTTGTCTCCTGTCACTTTGAATAGATGCTGCAGTACCTGTCCTGTCTGCGGTCATTGCGAAATCACTCCACAACCTGGTCAGAAAACCTCTCTGTCCAATGCCACTTCTGATTTGTGCATCTCTAACACCTCCTCCCTGTAGCCCCCTGCAGCTCGTGTGAGAACCATCACTGGCGCTGTGTGCTGGGAATGCCTGAATCAAACGGTCTACAAGAGTTGCTTGTTTGGTTGCTAATATTTGTTCGAGGTTCTCATGTGGCATAATATTTTGCAATTTGCCTTTATAGCGAGGGTCAAGGATGCAGGCCAACCAGTAATCGTCATCGCTCATCATTTTAATAATGCGTGGGTCCCTTTTGAGGATACATAAGGCATAATCCGCCATGTGGGCCAAAGTTCCAGTTGTCAAATCTGCGGTTGTGCTGGTTTGAGGGGCAGTTACAGGCAAATCTACGTCACTTGTCTCCCTTAAAAAACCAGAACCTGGCCTTGCAACGCCACTAATTTCTGTTGGCCCAGGAGAAGCTTCCTCAGTAAAAAAGTACTCATCCCCATCATCCTCCTCATCCTCCTCCTCCTCTTCGCCCGCTACCGCGTCCTCTAGACGGCCCTGACCAGACAATGGCTGACTGTCATCAAGGCTTTCGTCTTTCTCGGCTGCAGACGCCTGCTCCTTTATGTGCGTCAAACTTTGCATCAGGAGACACATTAGGGGGATGCTCATGCTTATTATGGCGTTGTCTGCACTAACCATCCGTGTGCATTCCTCAAAACACTGAAGGACTTGACACAGATCTTGTAGCTTCGACCACTGCACACCTGACAACTCCATGTCTGCCATCCAACTGCCTGCCCGTGTATCCTCCCACAAATACATAACAGCACGCCTCTGTTTGCACAGTCTCTGAAGCATGTGCAGTGTGGAGTTCCACCTTGTTGCAACATCGATGATTAGGCAATGCTGGGGAAGGTTCAAAGACCGCTGATAGTTCTGCATACGGCTGGAGTGTACGGGCGAACAGCGGATATGCGAGCAAAGTCTGCGCACTTTGAGGAGCAGGTCGGGTAACCCCGGATAACTTTTCAGGAAGCACTGCACCACCAGGTTTAAGGTGTGAGCCAGGCAAGGAATGTGTTTCAGTTGGGAAAGGGCTATGGCAGCCATGAAATTCCTTCCGTTATCACTCACTACCTTGCCTGCCTCAAGATGTACAGTGCCCAGCCATGACTGAGTTTCTTTCTGCAAGAACTCGGACAGAACTTCCGCGGTGTGTCTGTTGTCGCCCAAACACTTCATTGCCAATGCAGCCTGCTGACGCTTGCCACTAGCTGTCCCATAATGGCACACCTGGTGTGCAACACTGGCAGCTGCGGATGGAGTGGATGTGCGACTGCGGTCTGTGGACGAGCTCTCGCTTCTGCAGGAGGATGAGGAAGAGGAGGAGGGGGGCGAACGCCTACAGCCAACTGTTTCCTTGACCGTGGGCTAGGCAGAACTGTCCCAATATTGCTGTCCCCTGTGGACCCTGCATCCACCACATTCACCCAGTGTGCCGTGATGGACACGTAACGTCCTTGGGCATGCCTACTGGTCCATGCATCTGTTGTCAGGTGCACCTTTGTAGTCACAGACTGCCTGATTTCATGGATGTTGCGGTCTTTAACATGCTGTTGGAGGGCTGGGATGGCTTTTCTAGAAAAGTGTCGACTGGGTAGCTCGTAGCGTGGTACAGCGTAGTCCATCAGCGCTTTGAAAGCTTCGCTTTCAACTAACCGGTAGGGCATCATCTCTAATGAGATTAGTCTAGCAATGTGGACGTTCAAACCCTGTGTACATGGATGCGAGGATGAGTACTTCCTTTTCCTAACAAGAGTCTCATGTAGGGTGAGCTGGACTGGAGAGCTGGAGATCGTGGAACTAGTGGTGGTGCCGGTGGACATGGCAGACTGAGAGAGGGTTGGAGATGGTATTCTTGCCGGTGCCCTACATGCAGTGTTTCCTACTACGAACCTGGTGATTCCCTGACTGCTTTGGCCTGGAGACAAAAGCTGCACAGATACTGCAGGTGGTGCGGGAAATGGTGGGCTTACAGTGAGGGAAGGGATGTAGCGTTGCTGACTAGCTTCATTGGCCGAGGGTGCTGCAACCTTTAGGCACGTTTGGTAGTTAGTCCAGGCTTGCAAATGCATGGTGGTTAAATGTCTATGCATGCAACTTGTATTTAGACTTTTAAGATTCTGACCTCTGCTTAAGGTAGTTGAACATTTTTGACAGATGACTTTGCGCTGATCATTTGGATGTTATAAATAGACAAAAAAGAAAAGTGTACGCTAGAAAAGGGGGAGACCACCAAAATATGTAAACCAATAAACTTTATTATAAAGTGCACACAGACCTACAACATATAAAAACATTTAAAAGCAGAGTTGCACAATATTCTCTGTAGGATGTAAATAACCCCTCCCCTCCTACTCATAATGTCAAATAATGAATATTAAAAGTTAGATAAGAGTGAGCTCCAACAGTCAGGTGGAATGCCCGTAACACAGATGCCGCTGGTGAGGATGACACCTGTATAATATGGGGTGTAAATCTGACTGAATAAACAGATATCTGCCAATAAATATGACTGTGGGACACCTCCACGTGTCTTTTAAGCAAACTGACCCATATTTGGCAAATACCTATTGAACATGATCAATGCACAACCAAATAGAAGGTAGAAAAAGACAGTGTAGTCATACATTACTTTGTACGGCCAGAAGCAGCAAGTAGTCACGTGGTCCTATAGATCAAAGCTGGAGCAGGCAGTATGCGACAAAGGTAAAGAGCGGGGGGGACGGGGCCCAAAGCCCAACGCGTGTCGCCACTCAGAGGTGGCTTCGTCAGGAGCAGAGTAAGTATGTCTGAAGCGCACGGTACACATCTATATATATATGAACGCAATTACAAACCAGAGTCAGCTGCGGACGTGCCAGCCGTGCAGGAGCGGAAACAGCCGGAAGTAGCAAGCACCGGGTATGTAATGGATACACAATGCGCAGGCGCCAAACACCAATAAGGTCGGCACTACTGCGCACGCGCCGCGACGAAGAAGCCGGTATAAAGAAAAAACTCGCATCTGCGCAGAAACAAGCCCCGGAAGGAAGATTATATAGGTGGCCGTAGAGCTGTCAAAACGGCTTAACCCAATGCGTAGGCGTCGAAAGGATCACAATGCGCGGTTAACAAACACAGTGCGCATGCGTCAAGGAAAAAAAACCATAAGAACACAGAAAAAGGGCTCAGAAAGGATATTTATCTTGTACATAAATGTAAACACAGTTTAGTGTGCAGGTGTCAACAAGATCTGCCCAATATAGTTAAGGGACAAATGTTCATAAGGATGAAACTAGTACCTATCTGGGTATCAATATGCAGATGTCAGGTGTGAAGTCTTACAAATATATTGACTCGCCAAAATGTAGAATAAAGCAAGATAATTGCAAAAGACCCCACATATGTCAATCGAGGGTCTCACATACAAATGACAGTCATGGCTTATGAAATGATGCACCAATTCAGGATCTATATAACCCAACAACAACATGCTCCGAAACCAAGAGCTCTTGGTTTACAGACACATGGTATGTTGGGAATATGTATATTACTCATGAGTAATGGAAACATGATAGTGGATACACCCAATTAACACGGCAAAAAACCAACAGCGTGATACGCTAGAACCCTATGGAATGACATGGATGAATAAAAAAAAAAAAAAAAAAAAAAAAAAAACAATCATAATAAGATACAGCAGTAAACGACTTAAAGTTGTTTATAAAAGCCTGTAAATAATAAATCTTCATTCAACCCACGAGGGGACTGACTTTGGAGATCAAAAATCCATTTGGATTCACAGCGAAGGAGGGCTTGTACCGTGTTTCCGCCCCTTATATTTGTATGAACAGATTCTAGGCCCATCACTTTGAAGGAGTCCACTTTCCCTCCATGTATGTCAAGGAAATGAGATGCCACTGAGGTGAGTGTTTTATTTTTCTCACGATCTTTGGATGCTGTGGTGATGCTGGAGAGATGCTGTTGCATCCTCCTACGGAGTTCCTGGGTGGTCTGGCCAACATAAATTTTAGGGCACCCACAAAAAATTGCGTATACAATGTTCCGTGACCTGCAGGTAAAGAACTCCTTGGGTCGAATCTGAAAAGATAAAGCTGAAATTGAGTAGCCATCCTGAGCAATCATAAATTGACACACATTACAGCGCCCACATGGATAGGAGCCAAATGTTTTTATCCCCCGATTAAGTTTAATAGATGGTCGCTGGTAATGGCTACGACATAGATTGTCCCTTAGATTTTTAGCTCTTCTCGCTACCATGTTGGGAGATTTGGAGATGAAGGGCAAAATCTTCTTATCGTTTGCGAGAATGGCCCAATTGTTGGATAGTATATCACGGATGTCCGACCACTGGTTGTTAAAAGTGGTAATTAGAGGTAACGAGGAGAGAGGTTCACGTACCTTCTTAGTCAACAGACTTTGTCTCTCAGTGCCACGGGCATGTTGGTAAGCTTGCGAGATAATTCTACGAGGGTAGCTCCTGTTCTTGAAGCGCGTAGATAATTCTCTTGCCTGTGTCTCAAAATCCACATTTGAGCTGCAATTTCTCCTGAGACGGAGAAATTGGCCCCTCGGGATGCCCTTTTTTAAATGTCCAGGATGAAAACTATTAAAATGAAGTAAACTGTTGGTAGCAGTTGTCTTCCGAAACAGGCTACAATTGATGCAGGAATCCTCAATAGATAGTTTAAGGTCCAGAAAGTCTATTGATGTATCTGAAATAACAGACGTAAGCTTGATGTTAAAGGCATTGTTGTTAAGATCACTAACAAAAAGTTTGCATTCATCTAGAGACCCAGTCCAGAGAAAGACAATGTCGTCAATGTAACGTTGCCACATTGTTACATGGGTTGTAAAAGACGTATGCTTAAAGACCGTTTGCTCCTCCCACCATCCGAGAAAAAGGTTGGCGTATGATGGTGCACACCGTGCCCCCATGGCTGTGCCAGAGGTTTGTCTATAGTACTTCCTGTCGAAGACAAAATAGTTCTTATCTAAAATAAAGTGTAATAGTTCCAACAGGAAACTATCATGCACCATGTCTCTGTTGATATTTTTGGACAGGAAGTATCTCACCGCTTGTAGACCCAGCTGATGTGAAATGCTGGTATAGAGTGATTCTACATCGAGACCCACGATGTATATATTTGGGGGTAGGTGTATATTCTCGAGGAGCTGTATAAGATGTGACGAGTCTCTCGTGTAGGACACCAAAGATAGAACTAATGGTTGCAGATAGTGATCCACATAGATGCAGGGGCGTTCGAAAATGCTGCCGATGCCGGAGACAATAGGCCTACCTGGTGGTGTAGTGAGAGATTTGTGCACTTTCGGAAGTACATAAAACGTCGGAATGATAGGCGTAGGAGTGGTCAAGAAATCCGCTTCCTTTTTCGTCACGATGTTCTCCTGGCGGGCCCTGTTAATAAGATGATCAATTTTAGCCTTGAAGAACTCCGTGGGATCAGAGGGTAGCAAAACATAACAGTCGGACCTCTGCAGCTGACGCAGTACTTCGCCCGTGTACATTTCATGGGGCCAAAGGACCACGTTGCCCCCTTTGTCAGCCTCCCGTATTACAAAGTTCTTATTGTTTTTTAAATCCTGCAGGGCCTTTCTTTCATCCATGCCAAAGTTATTATACCTATACGGGTCCAACCGCAAATTGTTGATGTCAAAACATACCTTATCGAAAAAAATCTGGACAGCTGGAAAAAGCGAGAATGCTGGGGTAGCCTGAGACGGTAATCTTCTGTTGAAGTGGTGTCCAGCTGCTTGACCCTCATTTTCTTGTAGTAGATCAAGAAGATCCGTGAAGACTTGTCTATCACCAACAGGAAGAGAGTCTACAAGTGAAGGTTGATGATACAACAGTTTAAATGTTAATTGGCGGCAAAAGAGATACAAATCCTTGATGAGAATGAATTTATTAAGCCTATTCATGGGCGAAAAAGACAGTCCCTTAGAGAGAACTCGTTTCTCAACATCCGATAACACATAGGATGAAAGATTTATGATTTGTAAATTACCATCCGTCAATTCACTTGGACCAATCAATATCTCTTGTTGTGACGTGTGATCCTCTTGAATGAGGGGGACCAATTCCTCCGTGGGCGACCCTTCTTTTTGTAGCCGTCTGTTCTTTCTCCTGCCCCTCCGGCGGCGCCTTCTGCGTCGCTGGGATCGGAAGATAAAAAATCACTGGACGAAATTTCATCTCCGACCACCCCCGTGGTTGTATGTTGGATTTCTCTGGGGATATAACGTCTATTTCCTTGATGGATCCATTTGTAAGCACAACCCCTACTGTAGTCCATTTTATCCCTGTGGAATTTATTTCTTTTTCTTTGAATAATCTCCTTTTCAAACTGGTCAATAACCTTTTTCAACTGTTGTTGAAAAGGCATGACTATAGTGTCCTTGTTAAAGACACCCAGTTTACCTTCACATGTCTTGATATCCTCCTTAATCTGGATGAGCAAGGTTTGATCATGTTCAATGAGCATATCAATCAATATGGTGGATCATTTGGATGTTGTTTAAAAAAATGCCAGACTGCACTCTTTCTACTATCGGATACCTTTTCAGGCATTGCAGACTGAGCTTCTTTAACTGGATGGCCACGCTGTCCTCCAACTGGTTTTGGTTTTGCCACGCATTTTTGGCCAGATACGTGCCCGGCAGATGGAACCTGTTGTGATGTTGATGCCTGCTGCGGCTCCTCCTCCTCCACTTCAGAACTACTGCCGCCTGCACCCTGTTCCCCCAATGGCTGCCAATCGGGGTCAACAACTGTGTCATCTATGACCTCCTCTTCTATCTCGTGTGCAACTTCGTCTGTGTCACCGTGTAAGCCGGTGGTATAGCGTTCGTGACGGGGCACCATAGTCTCAGCTGGGTTTGATTCTGGCTCAGTACACTGCGAGGGCAATGTTCTGGTCTGAGTCAAAGGAACAGCATAGTAATCTGGCTGTGGCTGTGCATCAGTGCACTCCATGTCCGATTCAACTTCTAATGGGCATGGCCTGTTAACTGTTTCACTGTCTAACCCAGGAACGGTATGTGTAAAGAGCTCCATGGAGTAACCCGTTGTGTCTCCTGACGCATCCTTCTCTCTTGATCTGGGTGAAGAAGACAAGGAAGCGACTTGTCCCTGACCGTGAACATCAACTAACGACGCGCTGCTTTTACATTTAGCACTTTCAGAAGAGGAGGCAAAAGAGCTAGAGGCTGAGTCAGCAAGGAAAGCCAAAACTTGTTCTTGCTGCTCCGGCTTTAAAAGCGATTTTCCTACTCCCAGAAAAGGGAGCGTTCGAGGCCTTGTGTAGCCAGACGACGAACCTGGCTCAAAAACTCGAGACTTAGGTGCTGTACTGCTTTTACGACGACCACCTGATGCTCCACCACCACTACCATCATTACCAGCTGACAATGACTGCCCACGGCCACGACCTCTTCCACCAGACTTCCTCATTGTTTGCAAAACGTAACCAAAGTAACGGTATTTGTTACTGTAAAACAACTTATAAGGTGAACTCAAACTTCTGTAGGATTTATATATACCTTTATAGGTGGCTGACACTGAAAGGAAAATCAGGCCTAATGTTACACACTAGGTTTTCTGTGCCCCAATAATTTGAGACAGATGGCACACACAGGACCGGCACTCAAGCAGAAATGCCAATCTTAATCTCCCACTATTTTTTGTTTTCAGGGAGAATTTAAAAAAAAAAAAAAAATTAACAGTATGACACACTAGGTTTTCTGTGCCCCAATAATTTGAGACAGATGGCACACACAGGACCGGCACTCAAGCAGAAATGCCAGTCTTAATCTCCCACTATTTTTTGTTTTCAGGGAGAATTTAAAAAAAAAAAAAAAATTAACAGTATGACACACTAGGTTTTCTGTGCCCCAATAATTTGAGACAGATGGCACACACAGGACCGGCACTCAAGCAGAAATGCCAATCTTAATCTCCCACTATTTTTTGTTTTCAGGGAGAATTAAAAAAAAAAAAAATAACAGTATGACACACTAGGTTTTCTGTGCCCCAATAATTTGAGACAGATGGCACACACAGGACCGGCACTCAAGCAGAAATGCCAATCTTAATCTCCCACTATTTTTTGTTTTCAGGGAGAATTTAAAAAAAATAAAAATTAACAGTATGACACACTAGGTTTTCTGTGCCCCAATAATTTGAGACAGATGGCACACACAGGTCCGGCACTCAAGCAGAAATGCCAATCTTAATCTCCCACTATTTTTTGTTTTCAGGGAGAATTTAAAAAAAAAAAAAAAATAACAGTATGACACACTAGGTTTTCTGTGCCCCAATAATTTGAAACAGATGGCACACACAGGACCGGCACTCAAGCAGAAATGCCAATCTTAATCTCCCACTATTTTTTGTTTTCAGGGAGAATTAAAAAAAAAAAAAAAAAATTAACAGTATGACACACTAGGTTTTCTGTGCCCCAATAAATTGAGACAGATGGCACACACAGGACCGGCACTCAAGCAGAAATGCCAATCTTAATCTCCCACTATTTTTTGTTTTCAGGGAGAATTTAAAAAATAAAAAATAAATAACAGTATGACACAGTAGGTTTTCTGTGCCCCAATAATTTGAGACAGATGGCACACACAGGACCGGCACTCAAGCAGAAATGCCAATCTTAATCTCCCACTATTTTTTGTTTTCAGGGAGAATTAAAAAAAAAAATAAAATAACAGTATGACACACTAGGTTTTCTGTGCCCCAATAATTTGAAACAGATGGCACACACAGGACCGGCACTCAAGCAGAAATGCCAATCTTAATCTCCCACTATTTTTTGTTTTCAGGGAGAATTAAAAAAAAAATAAAATATTAACAGTATGACACACTAGGTTTTCTGTGCCCCAATAAATTGAGACAGATGGCACACACAGGACCGGCACTCAAGCAGAAATGCCAATCTTAATCTCCCACTATTTTTTGTTTTCAGGGAGAATTAAAAAAAAAAAAAAAAAATTAACAGTATGACACACTAGGTTTTCTGTGCCCCAATAATTTGAGACAGATGGCACACACAGGACCGGCACTCAAGCAGAAATGCCAATCTTAATCTCCCACTATTTTTTGTTTTCAGGGAGAATTAAAAAAAAAAAAAATAACAGTATGACACACTAGGTTTTCTGTGCCCCAATAATTTGAGACAGATGGCACACACAGGACCGGCACTCAAGCAGAAATGCCAATCTTAATCACCCACTATTTTTTGTTTTCAGGGAGAATAAAAAAAAAAAATTAACAGTATGACACACTAGGTTTTCTGTGCCCCAATAAATTGAGACAGATGGCACACACAGGACCGGCACTCAAGCAGAAATGCCAATCTTAATCTCCCACTATTTTTTGTTTTCAGGGAGAATTTAAAAAAAAAAAAAATTAACAGTATGACACACTAGGTTTTCTGTGCCCCAATAATTTGAGACAGATGGCACACACAGGTCCGGCACTCAAGCAGAAATGCCAATCTTAATCTCCCACTATTTTTTGTTTTCAGGGAGAATTAAAAAAAAAAAAAAATAACAGTATGACACACTAGGTTTTCTGTGCCCCAATAATTTGAAACAGATGGCACACACAGGACCGGCACTCAAGCAGAAATGCCAATCTTAATCTCCCACTATTTTTTGTTTTCAGGGAGAATTAAAAAAATAAAAACTAAATAACAGTATGACACAGTAGGTTTTCTGTGCCCCAATAATTTGAGACAGATGGCACACACAGGACCGGCACTCAAGCAGAAATGCCAATCTTAATCTCCCACTATTTTTTGTTTTCAGGGAGAATTAAAAAAAAAAAAAATGGCCCAGTATTACACAATAGGTTTTCTGTGGCACACTATGAGAGACAGATGCCACACACAGCACTGGCACAGAGGCAGACTTGCCAATCTTTATCTCCCACTATTTTTTTTTTTTTTCAGGGAGAATAAAATAAAAATAAATGGCCCAGTATTACACACTAGGTTTTCTGTGGCACACAATGAGAGACAGATGCCACACACAGCACTGGCACAGAGGCAGACTTGCCAATCTTTATCTCCCACTATTTATATATTTTTTTTCAGGGAGAATTAAAAAAAAAATGGCACAGTATTACACACTAGGTTTTCTGTGGCACACAATGAGAGACAGATGCCACACACAGCACTGGCACAGAAGCAGACTTGCCAATCTTGATCTCCCACTATTTTTTTTTTTCAGGGAGAATTAAAAAAAAAAATGGCCCAGTATTACACACTAGGTTTTCTGTGGCACACAATGAGAGACAGATGCCACACACAGCACTGGCATAGAGGCAGACTTGCCAATCTTTATCTCCCACTATTTTTTTTTTCAGGGAGAATAAAAAAAAAAAAAGGCCCAGTATTACACACTAGGTTTTCTGTGGCACACTATGAGAGACAGATGCCACACACAGCACTGGCACAGAGGCAGACTTGCCAATCTTTATCTCCCACTATTTATTTTTTTTCAGGGAGAATTAAAAAAAAAATGGCCCAGTATTACACACTAGGTTTTCTGTGGCACACAATGAGAGACAGATGCCACACACAGCACTGGCACAGAGGCAGACTTGCCAATCTTTATCTCCCACTATTTTTTTTTTCAGGGAGAATTAAAAAAAAAAATGGCCCAGTATTACACACTAGGTTTTCTGTGGCACACAATGAGAGACAGATGCCACACACAGCACTGGCATAGAGGCAGATTTGCCAATCTTTATCTCCCACTATTTTTTTTTTTCAGGGAGAATTAAAAAAAAAAATGGCCCAGTATTACACATTAGGTTTTCTGTGGCACACTATGAGAGACAGATGCCACACACAGCACTGGCACAGAGGCAGACTTGCCAATCTTTATCTCCCACTATTTTTTTTTTTCAGGGAGAATAAAATAAAAATAAATGGCCCAGTATTACACACTAGGTTTTCTGTGGCACACAATGAGAGACAGATGCCACACACAGCACTGGCACAGAGGCAGACTTGCCAATCTTTATATCCCACTATTTATTTATTTTTGTGCCGGGAGAATTAAAAAAAAAATGGCCCAGTATTACACACTAGGTTTTCTGTGGCACACAATGAGAGACAGATGCCACACACAGCACTGGCACAGAGGCAGACTTGCCAATCTTTATCTCCCACTATTTTTTTTTTCAGGGAGAATAAAAAAAAATGGCCCAGTATTACACACTAGGTTTTCTGTGGCACACAATGAGAGACAGATGCCACACACAGCACTGGCACAGAGGCAGATTTGCCAATCTTTATCTCCCACTATTTATTTTTTTTTTCAGGGAGAATAAAAAAAAAAAAATGGCCCAGTATTACACAGTAGGTTTTCTGTGGCACACAATGAGAGACAGATGCCACAAACAGCACTGGCACAGAGGCAGACTTGCCAATCTTTATCTCCCACTTTTTTTTTTTCAGGGAGAATTTAAAAAAAATGGCCCAGTATTACACACTAGGTTTTCTGTGGCACACAATGAGAGACAGATGCCACACACAGCACTGGCACAGAGGCAGACTTGCCAATCTTTATCTCCCACTATTTTTTTTTTTTTTTTCAGGGAGAATTAAAAAAAAAAAATGGCCCAGTATTACACACTAGGTTTTCTGTGGCACACAATGAGAGACACATGCCACACACAGCACTGGCACAGAGGCAGACTTGCCAATCTTTATCTCCCACTATTTATTTATTTTTGTTCAGGGAGAATTAAAAAAAAATAAAAAATAAATGGCCCAGTATTACACACTAGGTTTTCTGTGGCACACAATGAGAGACAGATGCCACACACAGCACTGGCACAGAGGCAGACTTGCCAATCTTTATCTCCCACTATTTATATTTTTTTTTCAGGGAGAATTAAAAAAAAATGGCCCAGTATTACACACTAGGTTTTCTGTGGCACACAATGAGAGACAGATGCCACACACAGCACTGGCACAAAGGCAGACTTGCCAATCTTTATCTCCCACTATTTATTTTTTTTTTTCAGGGAGAATTAAAAAAAAAAAAAAATGGCCCAGTGTTACACACTAGGTTTTCTGTAGCACACAATGAGAGACAGATGCCACACACAGCACTGGCACAGAGGCAGACTTGCCAATTTTTATCTTCCACTATTTTTTTTTTCAGGGAGAATTAAAAAAAAAAATGGCCCAGTATTACACACTAGGTTTTCTGTGGCACACAATGAGAGACAGATGCCACACACAGCACTGGCACAGAGGCAGATTTGCCAATCTTTATCTCCCACTATTTATTTTTCTTTTCAGGGAGAATTAAAAAAAAAAATGGCCCAGTATTACACACTAGGTTTTCTGTGGCACACAATAAGAGACAGATGCCACACACAGCACTGGCACAGAGGCAGACTTGCCAATCTTTATCTCCCACTATTTTTTTTTTCAGGGAGAATTAAAAAAAAATGGCCCAGTATTACACACTAGGTTTTCTGTGGCACACAATGAGAGACAGATGCCACACACAGCACTGGCACAGAGGCAGACTTGCCAATATTTATCTCCCACTATTTTTTTTTTTTTTTTCAGGGAGAATTAAAAAAAAAAAAAATGGCCCAGTAATACACACTAGGTTTTCTGTGGCACACATTGAGAGACAGATGCCACACACAGCACTGGCACAGAGGCAGATTTGCCAATCTTTATCTCCCACTATTTATTTTTTTTTCAGGGAGAATTAAAAAAATAAATAAAAATAGCCCAGTATTACACACTAGGTTTTCTGTGGCACACAATGAGAGACATATGCCACACACAGCACTGGCACAGAGGCAGATTTGCCAATCTTTATCTCCCACTATTTATTTATTTTTTCAGGGAGAATTAAAAAAAAAATAAATGGCCCAGTATTACACACTAGGTTTTCTGTGGCACACAATGAGAGACAGATGCCACACACAGCACTGGCACAGAGGCAGACTTGCCAATCTTTATCTTCAACTATTTATTTATTTTTTTTAGGGAGAATTAAAAAAAATGGCCCAGTATTACACACTAGGTTTTCTGTGGCACACAATGAGAGACAGATGCCACACACAGCACTGGCACAGAGGCAGACTTGCCAATCTTTATCTCCCACTTTTTTTTTTTCAGGGAGAATTTAAAAAAAAAATGGCCCAGTATTACACACTAGGTTTTATGTGGCACACAATGAGAGACAGATGCCACACACAGCACTGGCACAGAGGCAGACTTGCCAATCTTTATCTCCCACTATTTATTTATTTTTTTCAGGGAGAATTAAAAAAAAAATGGCCCAGTATTACACACTAGGTTTTCTGTGGCACACAATGAGAGACAGATGCCACACACAGCACTGGCACAGAGGCAGACTTGCCAATCTTTATCTCCCACTATTTATTTTTTTTTTTCAGGGAGAATTTAAAAAAAAAAAATGGCCCAGTATTACACAGTAGGTTTTCTGTGGCACACAATGAGAGACAAATGCCACACACAGCACTGGCACAGAGGCAGACTTGCCAATCTTTATCTCCCTGCAGTAATCTCAGAAAAGTATGGCAGGCAGCTATAAAAAGTACTGCTGCACACAAAAGTGTGGACAAACAAACAAGATAGCTGTGCAGAAAGGAAGGAACAACAGGATTTGTGCTTTGAAAAAAGCAGTTGGTTTGCACAGCCGCGTACACACACAGCAACGCAGCTATCAGGGAGCCTTCTAGGGAAGCCCAATGAGCTACAGCGCTGAGGAAAAAAAATGTAGCTTCCACTGTCCCTGCAAACAAAAGGTGGTGTTGGACAGTGGAAATTGCTACAGCACAAGCAGTTTGGGGGTGAATGTACCCTGCCTAACACTATCCCTGCTTCTGACGAAGCGGCAGCAACCTCTCCCTACGCTCAGATCAGCAGCAGTAAGATGGCGGTCGGCGGGAACGACCCTTTATAGCCCCTGTGATGCCGCAGAAAGCAAGCCAATCACTGCAATGCCCTTCTCTAAGATGGTGGGGACTGAGATCTATGTCATCACGCTGCCCACACTCTGCGTCCACCTTCATTGGCTGAGAAATGGCGCTTTTAGCGTCATTGAAACGCGACTTTGGCGCGAAAGTCGCGTACCGCATGGCCGACCCCACACAGGGATCGGGTCGGGTTTCATGAAACCCGACTTTGCCAAAAGTCAGCGACTTATGAAAATGACCGTTCCGTTTCGCTCAACCCTACCTATTACACTTATAGGTTGATTGCACTTTTAAAACAAAAGGAAAATTGATTTTACGGTATGACGCAGTGAACAACCCTGAGCTGGATACAACCAGGCTATGGCTGCTCACAGACTACAGGGCGAGCTGCAGTCACACGGAGACCGTGCAGACAGCCGTTAACGGCGCTGCAAGGCCCAAAAAACCTCCTCTACTTTACCCTATGTAGTGTTTTTCCACAAGTTAGCTGGATACGGGTGGAAAGACACTAATAGGAATTTTTTGAAAAAATGTGCAGCAGCCTGCACTACTTAAAACAAAAGGAAAATTGATTTTACGGTATGACGCAGTGAACAACCCTGAGCTGGATACAACCAGGCAATGGCTGCTCACAGACTACAGAACGAGCTGCAGTCACACGGAGAGCGTGCAGACAGCCGTTAACGGCGCTGCAGGGCCCAAAAAACCTCCTCTACTTTATCCTATGTAGTGTTTTTCCACAAGTTAGCTGGATACAGGTGGAAAGACACTAATAGGAATTTTTTGAAAAAATGTGCAGCAGCCTGCACTACTTAAAACAAAAGGAAAATTGATTTTACGGTATGACGCAGTGAACAACCCTGAGCTGGATACAACCAGGCTATGGCTGCTCACAGACTACAGGGCGAGCTGCAGTCACACGGAGACCGTGCAGACAGCCGTAAACGGCGCTGCAAGGCCCAAAAAACCTCCTCTACTTTATCCTATGTAGTGTTTTTCCACAAGTTAGCTGGATACGGGTGGAAAGTCACTAATAGGAATTATTAGAAAAAATGAGCAGCAGACTACACTACTTGAAAAAAAAAAAAAAGAACAGTATGAGGCAATGAACCACCCTCCCTGAACTGAATACAACCAGCTATGGATGGCCTATGGCTGCACACAGACTAGAGAGTGGGCTGCACTCACACACACACACACACACACAGACCTTGCAGATCGCTGTGAAAACAGTGCTGCAAGGCAAAAGCAAGGTGATTAGTAGGTGAACACAGCGGTTGCTAAATTAGCCTTGGAAAAGCACAAAGAAGCAAATCGCTATCTCTAAACTGGCCCTCAGTCAGCAAACAGCGTCCTGTCACTAACTGAATTCACAGCAGAGTGAGCGCAAAATGGCGCCAGCGACTTTTAAACTGCATCATGACATCATTTCAGCAGCCAATCACAGCCTTGCCAGTAGTTTCATGCCCTCCATGCTGAACAGGATGTGCCCACACTTGGAATCATTCTCATTGGCTGATTTCGTGCAAATTTGTGCAGTTTGAATCATGGGAACTTCCGATTCCGGTATCCGATACGCGGCAAGTATCGGATCTCGGTATCGGAATTCCGATACCACTAAGTATCGGCCGATACCCGATACTTGCGGTATCGGAATGCTCAACACTAGTCACCACCTATCTTGAAAAGTTTTCCCCCTCCCGTATACTAATGTGCCACAAACAGGAAGTTGGTGTCACCAACAATTCCCATTTTATTTAGGTGTATCCATATAAATGGTTCACCATATACTGTAGATGAGTTTCACTTTTTATATTGAAGAACTGAAATAAATTAACCCCTTCATGACCCAGCCTATTTTGACCTTAATGACCTGGCCGTTTTTTGCAATTCTGACCAGTGTCCCTTTATGAGGTAATAACTCAGGAACGCTTCAACGGATCCTAGCAGTTCTGAGACTGTTTTTTCGTGACATATTGGGCTTCATGGTAGTGGTAAATTTAGGTCGATAATTTCTGATTTTATTTGTGAAAAAAAGGAAATTTGGCAAAAAAATTTAAAATTTCACAATTTTCACATTTTGAATTTTTATTCTGTTAAACCAGAGAGGTATGTGACACAAAATTTTTAATAAATAACATTTCCCACATGCCTACTTTACATTAGCTTAATTTTGGAAACAAATTTTTTTTTTGCTAGGAAGTTATAAGGGTTAAAATGTGACCAGTGATTTCTCATTTTTACAACAAAATTTACAAAACCATTTTTTTTAGGGACCACCTCACATTTGAAGTCATTTTGAGGGTTCTATATGGCTGAAAATACCCCAAAATGACACCATTCTAAAAACTGCACCCCTCAAGGTGCTCAAAACCACATTCAAGAAGTTTATTAACCATTCAGGTGTTTCACAGTAGCAGAAGCAACATGGAAGGGAAAAATGAACATTTAACTTTTTAGTCACAAAAATGATATTTTAGCAACATTTTTTTTATTTTCCCAAGGGTAAAAGAAGAAACTGGACCGCGAACCTTGTTATCCAATTTGTCCTGAGTACGCTGATACCTCATATGTGGGGGTAAACCACTGTTTGGGCACACGGCAGGGCTCGGAAGGGAAGGAGCGCCATTTGAATTTTTGAATGGAAAATTAGCTCCAATCGTTAGCGGACACCATGTCGCGTTTGGAGAGCCCCTGTGTGCCTAAACATTAGAGCTCCCCTACAAGTGACCCCATTTTGGAAACTAGACCCCCCAAGGAACTTATCTAGAAGCATAGTGAGCACTTTAAACCCTCAGGTGCTTCACAAATTGATCCGTAAAAATGAAAAAGTACTTTTTTTTCACACAAAATTTCTTTTAGCCTCAATTTTTTCATTTTCACATGGGCAACAGGATAAAATGGATACGAAAATTTGTTGTGCAATTTCTCCTGAGTACACCGATACCTCATATGTGGGGGTAAACCACTGTTTGGGCACATGGTAAGGCTCGGAAGGGAAGGTGCGCCATTTGACTTTTTGAATGGAAAATTAGCTCCAATCGTTAGCGGACACCATGTCGCGTTTGGAGAGCCCCTGTGTGCCTAAACATTGGAGCTCCCCTACAAGTGACCCCATTTTGGAAACTAGACCCCCCAAGGAACTTATCTAGATGCATAGTGAGCACTTTAAACCCCCAGGTGCTTCACAGAAGTTTATAACACAGAGCCGTGAAAATAAAAATACTTTTTCTTTCCAAAAAAATGATTTTTAGCCCGGAATTTTTTATTTTCCCAAGCGTAACAGGAGAAATTGGACCAAAAAATGTTGTTGTCCAGTTTGTCTTGAATAGGGTTGAGCGACCTTAACTTTTATAGGATCGGGTCGGGTTTCACGAAACCCGACTTTCTCAAAAGTCGGGTCGAGTGAAATCGGCCGATCCTATAAAAAAGTCGGGGTCAGGGTCGGCCGAAACACGAAACCCAATGCACTGCAATGGGATACTATGGTTCCCAGGGTCTGAAGGAGAGGAAACTCTCCTTCAGGCCCTGGGATCCATATTTAAGTGTAAAATAAAGAATTAAAATAAAAAATATTGATATACTCACCTGTCCGGCGCCCCCTGCAACCTACCGAGGGAACCGGCGGCCTGCTTTGGTTAAAATGAGCGCGTCCAGGGCCTTCCGTGACATCACGGCTTTGTGATTGGTCGCGACGGCCCATGTGACCGCCACGCGACCAATCACAAGCCGCGGACGTCATTCTCAGGTCCTAAATTCCTAGAATTCTAAATTCTAGGAATTTAGGACCTGAGAATGACATCCGTGGCTTGTGATTGGTCGCGTGGCTGTCACATGGGCCGTCGCGACCAATCACAAAGCCGTGACATCATCTTAAGGTCCTTCACGTGCTGATTTTTAGGAAGGAAGGCTGCCGGAAAGAAGCCGAGGGTGAGTATATACCTAATAGGAATTTAGAATTCTAGGAATTTAGGACCTGAGAATGACGTCCGCGGCTTGTGATGGGTCGCGTGGGGGTCACATGGGCCGTCGCGACCAATCACAAAGCCGTGACGTCACGGAAGGCCCTGGACGCGCTCATTTTAACCAAAGCAGGCCGTCGGTTCCCTCGGTAAGTTGCAGGGGGCGCCAGACAGGTGAGTATATCAATATTTTTTATTTTAATTCTTTATTTTACACTTAAATATGGATTCCGATACCGATTCCCGATATCGCAAACATATCGGAAATCGGTATTGGAATTCCGATCCCAGATTCAGAAGATCGCTGACCTCTTGGCCGATCCCACACAGGGGTCGGGTCGGGTTTCATGAAACCCGACTTTGCCAAAAGTCGGCGACTTCTGAAAATGGCCGACCCGTTTCGCTCAACCCTAGTCTTGAGTACGATGATACCCTATATATGGGGGTAAACCACTGTTTGGGCGCACGGCAGAGCTCGGAAGGGAAGGCACGCCATGTGGCTTTTTGAATGGAAAATTAGCTCAAATCATTAGCGGACACCATGTCGTGTTTGGAGAGCCCCTGTGTGCCTAAACATTGGAGCTCCCCCACAAGTGACCCCATTTTGGAAACTAGACCTCCCAAGGAACTAATCTAGATGTGTGGTGAGCACTTTGAACCCTTCAAGTGCTTCACAGAAGTTTATAACGCAGAGCCATGAAAATAAAAAATAATTTTTCTTTTCTCAAAAATGATATTTAGCCCACAATTTTTTATTTTCCCAAGGGTAACAGGAGAAATTGGACCCCAAACATTGTTGTCCAGTTTCTCCTGAGTACGCTGATACCCCATTTGTGGGGGTAAACTACTGTTTGGGCACATGACGGGGTTCGGAAGGGAAGTAGTGACGTTTTGAAATACAGTCTTTGATGGAATGCTCTGAGGGCGTCACATTGCGTTTGCAGGGCCCCTGATGTGCCTAAACAGTAGAAACTCCCCACAAGTGACCCCATTTTGGAAACTAGACCCCCAAGGGAACTTATCTAGATGTGTGTTGAGCACTTTGAACCCCCAAGTGCTTCACAGAAGTTTATAATGCAGAGCCATGAAAATAATAAATGTTTTCTTTCCTCAAAAATATTTTTTTAGCCCACAATTTTTAAATTTTCCCAAGAGTAAAAGGAGAAATTGGACCACAAGAGTTGTTGTCCAGTTTCTCCTGAATACGCTAGTACCCCATATGTGGGGGGTAAACCACTGTTTGGGCACACGTCGGGGCTCGGAAGGGAAGCAGTGACGTTTTGAAATGCAGATTTTGATGGAATGGTCTGCGGGTGTCACGTTACATTTGCAGAGGCCCTGATGTGCCTAAAGAGTAGAAACCCCCCACAAGTGACCACATTTTGCAAACTAGACCCCCCAAGGAACTTATCTAGATGTGTGGTGAGCACTTTGAACCCCCAAGTGCTTCACAGAAGTTTATAACGCAGAGACGTGAAAATAAAAACTTATTTTTCATTCCTATAAAATTATGTTTTAGCTAGCATTTTATTATTTTTGCAAGGGTAACAGGAGAAATTGGACCCCAATAATTGTTGCCCAGTTTGTCCTGAGTATGCTGGTACCCCATATGTGGTGGTAAACCACTGTTTGGGCACATGGCGGGGCTCAGAAGGGAGGGAGCACCATTTGACTTTTTGAACGCAAGATTGGCTGGAATCAATGGTGGCGCCATGTTGCGTTTAGAGACCCCTGATGTGCCTAAACAGTGAAAACCCCTCAATTCTAACTCCAACACTAACCCCAACACACCCCAAACCCTAATCCCAACTCTAGATATAACCCTAACCCCAACACACCCTTAACCACAACCCTAACCCAACACACCCCTAACACTAATACCAACCCTAATCCTAATCCCAACCCTAACCACAACCCTAACCCCAACACACCCCTAACCCGAACCCTAACCACAAGCCTAATCTTAACCCTATTTCCAACCCTAGCCCTAATTCCAACCCTAACTCTAATTCCAACCCTAACCCTAAGGCTATGTGCCCACATTGCGGATTAATGTGAGATTTTTCCGCACCATTTTTGAAAAATCCGCAGGTAAAAGACACTGCATTTTACCTGCGCATTTACTGCGGATTTACAGTGTTTTTTGTGCGGATTTCACCTGCGGATTCCTATTGAGGAACAGGTGTAATACGGAATCCGCACAAAGAATTGACATGCTGCGGAAAATACAACACAGCATTTCTGTGCGGTATTTTCTGCACCATGGGCACAGCGGATTTGGTTTTCAGTAGGTTTACATGGTACTGTAAACCTGATGGAAAACTGCTACGAATCCGCAGTGGCCAATCCGCTGCAGATCCACAGCCAAATCCGCACCATGTGTGCACATAGTCTAATCTAACCCTAACTCTAGTTCTAACCCTAATTCTAACCCTAACCCTAACCCTAGCCCTAACCCTAACCCTAGCCCTAGCCCTAACCCTAACCCTAACCCTAGTTGGGGAAGAAAACAATATATATTTTCTTTATTTTTATTATTGTCCCTACCTATGGGGGTGAAAAAGGGGGGGTTCATTTACAATTTTTTTTATTTTGATCACTGTGATAGGTTTTATCACAGTGATCAAAATGCACCTGGAACGAATCTGCCAGCTGGAAGATGGCGGCGCCCATGAAGAAGACGGACGGACGGTAAGTATGAGGGGGGAGATCGGAGCACGGGGGGGGATCGGAGCACGGGGGGGTGGATTCAAAGCACGGGGGAGCAGACAGGAGGACGGGGGAGCGGACAGGAGGACGGAGGGGAGCGGACCACAGTACGGGGCAGAAAGGAGGACTGGGGAGAAGATCGGTGGCAGTGGGGGGGGCAGATTAGGATTTCCAGCCATGGCCGATGATATTGCAGCATCGGCCATGGCTGGATTGTAATATTTCACCATTTTCATAAGTGAAATATTACAAATCGCTCTGATTGGCTGTTTCACTTTCAACAGCCAATTACAGCGATCGTAGCCACGGGGGGTGAAGCCACCCCCCCTGGGCTGAAGTACCACTCCCCCTGTCCCTGCAGATCGGGTGAAATTAGAGTTAACCCTTTCACCCGATCTGCAGGGACGTGATCATTCTATGACGCCACATAGGCGTCACAGGTCGGATTGGCACCGACTTTCATGACGCCTACGTGGCGTCAAAGGTCGGGAAGGGGTTAACTTTTTGATGATATACACTTGTATGAAGACACTTCGAGGTAAATAAATAATACAATATCTGAGACTGACACTAATGTATTGTTATGATCTGGTGGCCTAGGAGCAGCATGGGACGTACTCTGGAGAAGGTGGTACCTGTACTGACAGCAGACCCTGAACTTAACACCGCAACTAAAAGTAGCCGTGGAATGTACCTAACACTCCCTGGACATCTCGACACAGCCAGAGGACTAATTACCCCTAGAGATAGAAAAGGGAAAACTATCTTGCCTCAGAGAAAATCCCCAAAGGATAGACAGCCCCCCACAAATATTGACTGTGAGAGGAGAGGGAAATAACATACACAAACTGAAATCAGAATTTAGCAAAGGAGGCCACTTCTAGCTAAATAGAAAGGATAGGACAGAGCACTATGCGGTCAGTATTAAAACACTAGAAAATATCCACCACAGAAAATACAAAATCTCCACATCTAACTAAAGACATGGAGGGTATATCTGCATCTCCAGAGATACCAGCTTGGCTGAACAAATCCTTATACAGACCAAGCTGGACAAAACAAAACATGGAAAATAACTTGAATGATCAGGCCCACAGCATGTGGACTGCAAAAAACAAAGCCAGAACTTATCTTTGTTGAAATGAACAGCAAGCAAGAGAGACTAGGCAGGGAAGTGAATCCTCCAGGAAACAATGGACAACTGGCACTAACTAAAGGGTAAAGCAAGACTAAATAGCCCAGTCAGAATTGCAGTAAGTGGACACACCTGATGAATGCTGCGATCCAAAGACAGCAGTGCTACCACTTATAACCACCGGAGGGAGCCCAAGAGCAGAATTCACAACAGTACCCCCCCCTTGAGGAGGGGTCACCGAACCCTCACCAGAGCCCACAGGCCGATCAGGACGAGCCAAATGAAAGGCCCGAACAAAATCGTCAGCATGAACATCGGACGCAACAACCCAAGAATTATCCTCCTGGCCATAACCCTTCCATTTGACAAGATACTGAAGCCTCCGCCTCGAAAAAGAGAATCCAAAATCTTCTCAACCACATACTCCAACTCCCCATCAACCAACACCGGGGTAGGAGGATCAACAGAGGGAGCAACAGGCACCACATATTTCCGCAACAAAGATCTATGAAAAACATTATGGATGGAAAAAGAGGCTGGAAGGGCCAAAAGAAAAGACACTGGATTGATAATCTCAGAAATCCTATAAGGACCAATAAACCGAGGCTTGAACTTAGGGGAAGAAACTTTCATAGGAACATGACGGGAAGACAACCAGACCAAATCCCCAACCCGAAGCCGGGAACCAACACACCGACGACGGTTAGCAAAACGCTGAGCCTCCTCCTGAGACAACACCAAATTGTCCACGACATGAGCCCAAATCTGCTGCAACCTGTCAACCACAGAGTCCACCCCAGGACAATCAGAAGGCTCAACCTGCCCTGAAGAAAAACGAGGATGAAAACCAGAATTACAAAAGAAGGGTGAAACCAAGGTAGCAGAACTAGCCCGATTATTAAGGGCAAACTCGGCCAATGGCAAGAAAGCCACCCAATCGTCCTGATCAGCAGACACAAAGCATCTCAAATAAGTTTCCAAAGTCTGATTAGTTCGCTCGGTTTGGCCATTTGTCTGAGGATGAAACGCGGAAGAAAAAGACAAATCAATGCCCACCCTAACACAAAAGGCTCGCCAAAACCTAGAGACAAACTGAGAACCTCTGTCGGACACAATATTCTCCGGAATGCCATGCAAACGAACCACATGCTGAAAAAACAACGGAACCAAATCAGAAGAGGAAGGCAATTTAGGCAAAGGTACCAAATGAACCATCTTAGAAAACCGGTCACAAACCACCCAGATAAGCGACATCCTCTGGGAAACCGGAAGTTCTGAAATAAAATCCATAGAAATATGCGTCCAAGGCCTCTCAGGTACCGGCAAAGGCAAAAGCAACCCACTAGCGCGGGAACAGCAAGGCTTGGCCTGCGCACAAGTCCCACAGGACTGCACAAAAGAAAGCACATCCCGTGACAAAGAAGGCCACCAAAAGGACCTACCAACCAAATCTCTGGTACCAAAAATCCCAGGATGGCCAGCCAACACAGAACAATGAACCTCAGAAATCACTTTACTAGTCCATTTGTAAGGAAGAAACAGTTTACCCACTGGACAGCGATCAGGTTTATCTGCCTGAAATTCCTGAAGAGCCCGTCGTAAATCAGGGGAGATGGCAGAAAGAATCACCCCTTCCTTCAGAATGCCGCCCGGCTCAAGGACCCCAGGAGAATCAGGCAAAAAGCTCCTAGAGAGGGCATCCGCCTTAACATTCTTAGAACCCGGAAGGTACGAGACCACAAAATCAAAACGGGAGAAAAACAGGGACCATCGGGCCTGTCTAGGATTCAGCCGTTTGGCAGACTCGAGGTAAATCAGATTCTTATGATCAGTCAAGACCACAATACGGTGCTTGGCCCCCTCAAGCCAATGACGCCACTCCTCAAATGCCCACTTCATAGCCAACAACTCACGATTGCCGAGATCATAATTGCATTCTGCAGGCGAAAACTTTCGAGAAAAGAAGTCACACGGTTTCAACAAGGAACCATCAGAATTCCTCTGAGACAAAACGGCCCCTGCCCCAATCTCAGAAGCGTCAACCTCAACCTGAAATGGAAGGGAGACATCCGGCTGACGCAACACAGTGGCAGAAGTAAATCGTCGTTTAAGCTCCTGAAAGGCAGAAACAGCCGCAGAGGACCAATTCGCCACATCAGCGCCCTTCTTCGTCAAATCGGTCAGGGGTTTACCACACTGGAGAATTTGGCAATGAAACGGCGATAAAAATTAGCAAAGCCCAAAAATTTCTGAAGGCTCTTCACAGAAGTGGGCTGGATCCAATCATGAATGGCCTGAACCTTAACCGGATCCATTTCTATAGATGAGGGAGAAAAAATGAAGCCCCAAAAAGAAACCTTCTGTACTCCAAAGAGGCACTTAGACCCCTTCATGAACAAAGCATTATCACGGAGGATCTGAAATACCATCCTGACTTGTTTCACATGAGACTCCCAATCATCTGAAAAAATCTAAATATCATCCAAATATACAGTCATGAATTTATCAAGATAATTCCGAAATACATCATGCATGAAGGACTGAAACACAGATGGGGCATTAGAGAGCCCGAATGGCATCACAAGGTATTCAAAATGGCCCTCGGGCGTATTAAACGCAGTTTTCCATTCGTCACCCTGCTTAATAAGAACAAGATTATATGCCCCTCGAAGGTCAATCTTAGTAAACCAACTAGCCCCCTTAATCCTAGCAAACAAATCAGAAAGCAAAGGCAAAGGGTATTGGAATTTGACCGTGATTTTATTCAAGAGGCGATAATCAATACAGAGTCTCAAGGAGCCATCCTTCTTGGCAACAAAAAAAAAACCTGCTCCCAATGGTGAAGAAGATGGCCGAATATGCCCCTTCTCCAAAGATTCCTTAACATAACTCCGCATGGCGCCATGTTCTGGCACAGACAGGTTAAAAAGTCGGCCCTTAGGGAACTTACAACCTTGAATCAAGTCGATAGCACAATCACAGTCCCTATGCGGTTGAAGGGAACTCGACTTGGGTTCATCAAATACATCCTGGAAATCTGACAAAAACTCAGGAATTTCAGAAGAGGGGGAGGAGGTAATTGACATCAAAGGAACGTCACCATGAACCCCCTGACATCCCCAACTAGTCACAGACATAGATTTCCAATCTAATACCGGATTATGCACCTGTAACCATGGGAAACCCAGCACAATAGCATCATGCAAATTATGCAACACCAGAAAACGACAATCTTCCTGATGAGCTGGCGCCATACACATGGTCAGCTGTGTCCAAAACTGAGGTTTATTTTTAGCCAGCGGTGTAGCATCAATGCCCCTCAAAGGAATAGGATTCTGCAAAGGCTGCAAAGGGAACCCACAACGTCTGGCAAATTCTAAGCCCATTAAGTTTAGAGCAGCGCCTGAATCCACAAATGCCATGACAGAAAATGCCGATAATGAGCAGATCAGGGTCATAGATAACAGAAATTTAGGTTGTACAGTACTGATGGTAACAGAACTAGCGATTCTCTTAGTACGCTTAGGGCAATCAGAAATAACATGAGCAGAATCACCGCAGTAAAAACACAACCTATTCTGATGTCTGAATCCTTGTCGTTCAGCTCTATACACAATCCTATCACACTGCATAGGCTCAAGACTCCGCTCGGAAGACAACGCCACAGCGCGCACAACTCTGCACTCGCGCAAGCGCCGATCAATCTGAATGGCCAGAGACATAGAATAACTCAGACCAGCAGGCGTGGGAAACCCCACCATAACATCTTTAACAGATTCCGAAAGACCCTTTCTGAAAATTGCAGCCAAGGCATCCTTATTCCATCTAGTCAGCACAGACCATTTTCTAAATTTCTGGCAATATAATTCTGCGGCTTCTTGACCCTAAAACAGGGCCAACAAGGTCTTCTCAGCATGATCCACTGAATTAGGTTCATCATACAATAACCCTAGCGCTTGAAAAAAGGTGTCTACATTAAGCAAAGCAGGATTTCCAGCTTCCAGGGAGAACGCCCAATCCTGAGGGTCACCGCGCAGCAGAGAGATGACTATTTTAACCTGCTGGATGGGATCACCAGAGGAACGGGGTTTCAGAGCTAAAAACAGTTTACAGTTATTTTTAAAGCTCAAAAATGTGGACCTGTCCCCAAAAAACAAATCAGGAGTTGGAATTCTAGGCTCTAAAACCGGAGTCTGAACGATATAATCGGAAATACCCTGTACTCTAGCAGCAAGCTGGTCCACACGAGAAGCCAATTCCTGAACATCCATATCAGCGCCAAACTCCTGAACCACCCAGAGGTAAAGAGGAAAGAAAAGGCACAACAGACTACAGAAAAAAATGGCTCAGCACTTTCCTTTCCTTCTTCTGAGATGCAATTAACTCTTTGTTGGCCAGTTGTACTGTTATGATCTGGTGGCCTAGGAGCAGCATGGGACGTACTCTGGAGAAGGTGGTACCTGTACTGACCGCAGACCCTGAACTTAACACCGCAACGAGAAGTAGCCGTGGAATGTACCTAACACTCCCTGGACATCTCGCCACAGCCGGAGGACTAATTACCCCTAGAGATAGAAAAGGGAAAACTATCTTGCCTCAGAGAAAATCCCCAAAGGATAGACAGCCCCCCACAAATATTGACTGTGAGAGGAGAGGGAAATAACATACGCAGACTGAAATCAGAATTTAGCAAAGGAGGCCACTTCTAGCTAAATAGAAAGGATAGGACAGAGCACTATGCGGTCAGTATTAAAACACTAGAAAATATCCACCACAGAAAATACAAAATCTCCACATCTAACTAAAGACGTGGAGGGTATATCTGCATCTCCAGAGATACCAGCTTGGCTGAACAAATACTTATTCAGACCAAGCTGGACAAAACAAAACATGGAAAATAACTTGAATGATCAGGCCCACAGCATGTGGACTGCAAAAAACAAAGCCAGAACTTATCTTTGTTGAAATGAACAGCAAGCAAGAGAGACCAGGCAGGGAAGTGAATCCTCCAGGAAACAATGGACAACTGGCACTAACTAAAGGGTCAAGCAAGACTAAATAGCCCAGTCAGAATTGCAATTAGTGGACACACCTGATGAATGCTGCGATCCAAAGACAGCAGAGCTACCACTTATAACCACCGGAGGGAGCCCAAGAGCAGAATTCACAACATGTATGCCGGGGTTCCTGATTGCCTATGCATCCTCACCGATGCTCATTTCAGACCAGCCTTTGTCATTTACAAAAAATAATGATGTACTTTGTATAGTGTAGTATATTGTCTGTAAAGCGCTGTGGAATTATTGGTGCTATACAAATTATTACCATCCACCTCTTGTGTCTCCCCTTTTCCTCATAGATTGTAAGCTTGCGAGCAGGGCCCTCATTCCTCCTGGTATCTGTTTTGAACTGTGATTTCTGTTATGCTGTAATGTCTGTTGTCTGTATAAGTCCCCTCTATAAGTTGTAAAGCGCTGCGGAATATGTTGGCGCTATATAAATAAAATTATTATTATTATTATTATTATTAAATAAATAATAATATAGTTTAGTAGCAAAGCAACTGGTCATTTATGCTCATTTATGCCCTGCAGCACGAAGTTCAGCACCACATATTTGAAAAGGAGAGGAAAGTGTCAGCATTTCTCCTCAAGATATTATATTGACTGTAATGTGTTATATTGCTGCTCTATATGTGTTGTTTCATTTAAATTTTTTGGTATTATTATGCTCAGCAAAATTATGATTAATTCAATTATTTTGGGTAACTGAAGGTGTAGTGTATATGCAGGGCATAGAAGAGTTAACAGCCAAATGGTAGTAGTTTTAGAAAGTAGAAGCGAGTGATTACTGGTTGGGTCAGTTAGAAGTTGTTTAGGAGATAGGAAGTGAGTGGTATTACTAAGTTGTGCGTGTAAATAGAAGAGATTTTCTGAGGTAGCAACTGTACTTTACAAAGTGCAGTCTGCAACCTAATACAACCAGAAATTCCAGGGAAGTGGAACAGACATGGAAAGAGAGCTCAGCTGCAGTGGATATTGCTAGGAGCCCAAGGAGGTTTAGCTGTGGGTTGCAGGTAAACACACTGAGATTAGTGATGGGCGAGCACTAAAATGCTCGGGTGCTCGTTGCTCAGGTTGAGCAAATTGGAATGCTCAGGTGCTCCACCCGAGCAACAAGCCCAATGTAAGTCTATGGAAAACTCAAGCGGTCTGCAGAGGGACTAGAAATTGTGGAAATCGATGAATGCTCAAATGACATGGGAACAGCATGGGGGAGACCCCTGGAAGCATTTCTGAATCCCAGGTCACTGCTGTGAACAATGTTGTCAGAGTCTTACACCACTTTTACAGACTCACAATAAAACATACAAAAACAAAAACAAAATGGATTTTCCTGCGAAATATGTTAAAGAACATCCTTTCCTGGGTAAAGACTTGTATATAAGGCAAAATAAATAACCAAAAACAAAAATACTCCTCCACACATTGGACTATGTTCACAGGTTGTTATGGCTGGCGGAACGCAAGGAGTAAATATCTGAGATTTTATAGGTGCGTTCGCAGCCTGGGGTCCATTGTGCAGGAGAGAAGCCTGCTGCTAGAGAAATGGCGGCCCTATATAGCGGTACAATGTCAGATTAGACGCGAGTTCCGTCGCTCGGTCAGTATCAGCACAAACCCTGTTACTTCAGAGTCGTGAAATAGTTAGTGGGACTAAAACCCTAACCAGGGTTGTGCTTGCTCTGGAACTCTTCTGTGCTAACCACACACATGAAGGAACCAGATGCTAAGCCAAGCGACTATTTGCCCCCACTTATGCTAGCTGCTTATGTAATTTCCCACGGCTAACGGACACTCTCCACGTGTAGCTTGAGTGGCAGAGTATTACTGGCGACAAGCCGTGCGGCCATACGAACCTTTTATAGCTGCAGCAACTTCAGGACCTTCCTAGAGGACCAATGGGAGCTGCTACAGAACCTGAGCGTGTGACCCCCCGACCTCCAATGAGAGGTCCTCCCTTGAACATGCTCAGAAGGGGAAAAGCAGGACTTAGTCCCAGAGACGTCTGCTCGCCCCTGACCAGTACTGGCTACAATGGCTGAGCCTGTAAAAGCAGCAGTAACCAAGTGCCGAGTATCTGCCCTAGCCAGATGCTGGGACCAATGTCTCCGCTGAGCAGACTCCACTGTGGCTGGAGATGAACAGGGAACCGCAGCGGAGGTTGTTCGAGATTCCCCCTGTGCAGAGGTGGGAACTCAACATTACCCCCCTCCTAGGGCCCCCCTCCTTGTACCGCGCTACAATGAGCTGCAGAGCTTGAATGTGCTCAGCAGGCTCCCAGGACAAGTCCTCTGGGCCATAACTTCTTCCAGTCCACCAAATAAAATTTCTTGCCACATACCACCTTGCACTCTAAGATAGCGTAGATGAACCCGATGTCCCGGCAGATGATTCGGAAAACCGGGACATGTGTACAGGCTTTAAGAGGGACACATGAAAGGTGTCGGTGATACCTAGGCATGGAGGAAGGGCCAGACGGTAGACCACAGGGTTAATTTGTTTGAGGACCTTAAAGGGACCCAAGTAGCGAGGGGCAAACTTAGTGCACTCAACTCGCAGCCTGATATTATGGGAGGAGAGCCACACTAAATCGCCAAGAGCAAAGGTCGGAGCGGGGCACCAGTGTGCATCGGCAGAGGACCTCATTCTCTCCTTGGAGGCCCAGATGGCATCCAGAGTGCGGTCCCAAATGTCCTGGGCCTCCACAGCCCAGTTTGCCACCTTGGAGTTGGCGGAAGTCACGGGCATGGGCACAGGAACCCGCGGATGCTGACCGTAATTAAGGAAGAATGAGGTCTGCCCAGTGGAGTCAGCTATGGCGTTGTTTAGCACAAACTCCGCCCATGGTAGCAAGGATGCCCAGTCATTCTGCCAGGCTGAAACAAAATGTTGCAAATATGTGACCAAGGTCTGGGTGGCCCTCTCTACCAACCCATTCGTCTCGGGATGGTATGCTGAAGAGAGATTCAACTCGATACTGAGTAGACGGCAAAGCTCTCTCCAGAACCAAGATGCAAACTGGGGACCCCGGTCACTGACAATTTTGTCTGGCATACCGTGTAGGCGGAAAATGTGTTTTATAAACAACGCTGCCATGGTCCGTGCAGAAGGTAGCCGTGGAAGAGGCACCAAGTGCACCATTTTAGAGAAATGGTCGGTGATTACCCAAATGATGGTACAGCCACAGGACTTGGGTAAGCCCATCACAAAGTCCATTCCGACCATCTCCCAGGGCCTGTCTGCCACCGGCAAGGTATACAGTAACCCAGCTGGCCGTTGCGGAGGAGACTTATTCTTGGCGCAGGAGGCACATGTCCAAATATAGTCCCTGATGTGACGGGCCATATGAGGCCACCAGTATGTCCTCACTAGCAGCTCAGATGTCCTCTTGGTCCCAAAATGTCCACCCACCCTGGACGAATGAGCCCAAGAGAGAACCTCCGGTCGCAAATGTAATGGTACAAAAGTCTTGACTGGGGGCACAGACTCTAGCGAGACCGGAGCCACGGTTCTCAGACTCTCAGAAGGGACAATAAGCCGAGGCGCCTTTTCCTCCTCCTTAGATGACACAACGGAGCGAGAGACAGCATCAGCATGAATGTTCTTCTACCGGAGAGAAAATGGAGGGTGAAATGGAACCGGGAGAAGAACAGAGACCATCTGGCCTGGCGAGAATTTAGCTGCTGGGCTGTCTGTAAGTACACCAAATTTTTGTGGTCTGTGAAAACTTGGAAGGGAAAGCGAGCCCCCTCCAAGAGGTGTATCCACTCTAAGAAAGCCAACTTCATGGCTAGCAACTCCCTGTCCCCGATGGAATAATTCCTCTCCGCGGGTGTGAATTTCTTCAAAAAGAAGAAGCAAGGATATTTCCAACCTTGAGCATCCTTTTGGAAGAGGAGTGCCCCAGCACCAATGGATGAGGCATCCACCTCCATTATAAACGGCTTATCTACATTGGGGCGATGTAGAATGGGAGTGCTAGCAAAATGAGACTTAATAGAGAGGAAGGCCTTGGAGACCTCCTCCGACCACAATTTGGGATTTGCTCCCTTCTTGGTGAGGGCTACCAAGGGAGCTACCAAAGTTGAGAAATGTGGAATGAACTGGCGATAATAGTTAATGAACCCCATAAAGCGCTGCACCGCTTTGAGAGAATGGGGTTCCTGCCAGTCCATCACAGCCTGTAGTTTGGCAGGATCCATAGCCAATCCCTGGGTGGAGATGATATAGCCAAGGAAAGGCAAGGATTCCTGCTCAAACACACATTTCTCCAACTTGGCGTAGAGGAAGTTTGCCCGTAAGAGGTCGAAGACTTTGCAAACATCTCTCCGGTGAGAGTCAATATCTGGAGAGTAGTTGAGTATATCATCCAGATAGACTACGATCGAGGTAGCCGACCCCGTAGCCTATCGAAGCGCTGAGATATCAGGGGCAAAGGGTACTTATTCTTAACGGTCTTGGCGTTAAGACCCCAATAATCTATGCATGGACATAGTTCACCGTTCTTCTTCTGCATGAAGAAGAACCCCGCCCCTGCAGGTAACACTGACTTCCTAATGAACCCTCTTGCCAAATTCTCCTGGATGTATTGAGTCATAGCCTCCATCTCCAGGAGAGAGAGGGGATAGACCCGACCCTGGGGAGGCTCTGCTCCAGGCATGAGATCAATAGGACAGTCATAGGGATGGTGAGGCGGAAGGGTCTCCACAGCCCTCTTGGAGAACACGTCCACATAGGACCAATAGCACTTGGGTAGAGAAGTAAGATCTGCAGGTACCTCTGTAGTGGCAACCTGAACGCATTCCCTCATACATCTGCCCTTACAAGATTCACTCCAACACCAAATTTTCCCTGAGGACCACTTTATATGAGGGGAGTGGAAACGTAGCCAGGGAATACCTAGTAGGATCTTGTCTATTCCCTCGGGAATGACAAGAAGGGACATAATCTCCTGATGGGAAGGAGACATAGATAATGTGAAAGGGATGGTCTGGTGTGTTTTTTGTGAGGGCAGTGTCGACCCATTCACCACTCGTACAGTCACTGGCTTGGCGAGCGTCACCAGGGGTATTGCATGGGCGAAGGCAGAGGACATAAAATTCCCCTCCGCCCCAGAGTCCGCGCAAAGCTCGACTGTAAGAGTGGAAGAGCCTAAAGTGATTGTCCCCTTAAAGGAAAGTTTGGAGGAAAATGCTGCTGTGTCTAGTAAACCTCCTCCTATGGTTACTAGACGTGATCGTTTCCCGACCGGCTGAGGATATTTATTGGCATAATGTCCTAACTGCTGGCAGATATTACAGACCACGGGTATTCAAGTGGCCTGGGACTTAGTTCCTGCTCAAGAAACCTCCATGGCCTCATGGGAGTTGGACACTTGAACAGGAGATTCCAGAGGACTGGCAAATGTAGGAGCCAACCGGGACCCCTGCCTATACTGGGTCTGCTCCAACCTCCGCTCGCTAAAACAGAGGTCGATGCAGGTGCATATAGTTATGAGCTCCTTCCGTGTGGCAGGAATCTCCCTGGTGGCCAAGGCGTCCTTCACATGGTCAGCCAGTCCCTTCCAGAACACCGGGATAAGGACTTTATCCGGCCACTCAAGCTCTGATGCCAAAGTCTGGAAGTGGATGGCGAATTGGCTGACCATGGTCGAGCCCTGTGTAAATGCCAGCAGTTGGAGTGCCATATCATGGGTGACATGAGGTCCCAAAAAGACCTGTTTCAGAGAGTCCAGGAAGCGAGGATCACTCTATACCACATGATCATCACGCTCCCACAGTGGCGTTGCCCACTCCAACGCCCTGCCCGACAGAAGGGATCTGATAAATCCCACTTTAGTCCATTCCATAGGAAAACATGCAGCCAAGAGCTCGAGATGTATGGTGCATAGTGTTGAGCGATACCGTCCGATACTTGAAAGTATCGGTATCGGAAAGTATCGGCCGATACCGGCAAAATATCGGATCCAATCCGATACCGATACCCGATACCAATACAAGTCAATGGGACTCATGTATCGGACGGTATTCCTGATGGTTCCCAGGGTCTGAAGGAGAGGAAACTCTCCTTCAGGCCCTGGGAACCATATAAATGTGTAAAAGAAAGAATTAAAATAAAAAATATCGCTATACTCACCTCTCCGACGCAGCCGGGACTTCAGCGAGGGAACCGGCAGCGTTGTTTGTTTAAAATTCGCGCTATTACTTGGTTACGTGAATTCCCGGCTTGTGATTGGTCAGGTCGGCCATGTTGCCGGGACGCGGACCAATCACAGCAAGCCGTGACGAAATTACGTCACGGCTTGCTGTGATTGGTCCGCGTCCCGGCAATATGGCCGCCCTGACCAATCACAAGCCGTGACGTCACGGGAGGCTGGACACGCGCTCATTTTAAAATGGGCGCGTGTCCAGCCTCCCGTGACGTCACGGCTTGTGATTGGTTGCGCCGCGGTCAACCAATCACAAGCCGGGAGGCTGGACGCGCTCATTTTAAAATGGGCGCGTGTCCAGCCTCCCGTGACGTCACGGCTTGTGATTGGTTGCGCCGCGGTCAACCAATCACAAGCCGGGAGGCTGGACGCGCTCATTTTAAAATGGGCGCGTGTCCAGCCTCCCGTGACGTCACGGCTTGTGATTGGTTGCGCCGCGGTCAACCAATCACAAGCCGGGAGGCTGGACGCGCTCATTTTAAAATGGGCGCGTGTCCAGCCTCCCGTGACGTCACGGCTTGTGATTGGTCAGGGCGGCCATATTGCCGGGACACGGACCAATCACAGCAAGCCGTGACGTAATTTCGTCACGGCTTGCTGTGATTGGTCCACGTCCCGGCAACGTGGCCGACCTGACCAATCACAAGCCGGGAATTCACGTAACCAAGTAATAGCGCGAATTTTAAACAAACAACGCTGCCGGTTCCCTCGCTGAAGTCCCGGCTGCGTCGGAGAGGTGAGTATAGCGATATTTTTTATTTTAATTCTCTCTTTTACACATTTTAACATTAATGTTGTTGCGATACCCGATACCCGATACCACAAGAGTATCGGAATCCCGGTATCGGAATTCCGATACAGCAAGTATCGGCCGATACCCGATACTTGCAGCATCGGAATGCTCAACACTAATGGTGCATTGGCTCACAAATCCCCGACATAGCTTACTGTCACCAGCAAACTTGTCTGGTAGCGGGAGTCGGGATAAAGTCGGAGCAGGGGTGGCAGAGGACAATCTGGCTGCAGCTACGCTGTACTGCGGTGACATCCACAGCCGAGGTTGTGCGTTCAAGAGCCGCCAACTTACCCTCCAGCTGCTGGATGTACCATTGTAGGCGCTGATCGTCCGCTATTTACTAGCCAGACTCTGGTGCTAGTATTCTGTTACGGCTGGCGGAACGCACTGAGTAAATATATGAGTTGTTATAGGTGCGTTCGCAGCCCGGGGTCCATCGTGCAGGAAAGAAGAAGCCTGCTGCTAGAGAAATGGTGGCCCTATATGGCTGTATAATGTCAGATTAGACGCGAGTTCTGTCACTCAGTCAGCATCAGCACGAACCCTATTACTTCACAGAGTCGTGAAATAATTAGTGGGTAGTGTTGAGCGATACCGTCCGATACTTGAAAGTATCGGTTGTTGTGAATTCCATTCTCGGGCTCCCTCCTGTGGTCGTGAATGGTACTTTTTGAGTTCCGTTCGTGGGCTCCCTCTGGTGGCTTTGAGTGATACTGCTGGTCTTTAGCTGGGCTCCAGCTGCCTCGTTTTCTGCAGTACTGGTTGCCTATTTAACTCCACCTAGATCTTTACTTGTTGCCAGCTGTCATTGTATTCAGTATTGGTTCAGTTCTCTCTGGGACTTCACGTGTGACCTGTCTCCTCCTGGAGAAGCTAAGTTCATGCTAGTTCTTTTTTGCTCATTGCTTTTGGAAGATGTTTCTCAGTATATGATAAGTTCAGTCCAGCTTGCTTATATGCTATTTTCTTGCTAGCTGGAAGCTCTGGGGAGCAGAGTTGCTCCCTCACATCGTGAGTCGGTGTGAGGGTCTTTTGTACTCTCTGCGTGGATATTTTGTAGTATTTTAGACTGACCGCACAGTTCCCTTGCTATCTTCATACTATTTAGTACTAGTGGGCCTCTTTTGCTAAAACCTGTTTTCATTCCTATGTTTGTATTTTCCTCTTAACTCACCGTCATTATTTGTGGGGGGCTGACTTTACTTTGGGGAAATTTCTCTGAGGCAAGTGAGGCTTTTGTTTCTCTCTAGGGGTAGCTAGCTCTCAGGCTGTGAAGAGGCATCTAGGGAGAGTTAGGTACGCTCCACGGCTGCCTATAGTGTGTGTGATAGGATCAGGTTTGCGGTCAGTAAAGTTCCCACGTCCCCAGAGCTTGTCCTATATTTCTGGTTTACCTATCAGGTCATTCTAAGTGTTCCTAACCACCAGCAACATAACAATCGGTATCGGATAGTATCGGCCGATACCCGAAAAGCATCGGATATCGCCGATACCGATACCCGATACCAATACAAGTCAATGGGACACCAAGTATCGGAAGGTATCCTGATGGTTCCCAGGGTCTGAAGGAGAGGAAACTCTCCTTCAGGCCCTGGGATCCATATTAATGTGTAAAATAAAGAATTAAAATAAAAAATATTGATATACTCACCTCTCCGGAGGCCCCTGGACATCACCGCTGGTAACCGGCAGCCTTCTTTGCTTAAAATGAGCGCGTTTAGGGCCTTCCACGACGTCACGGCTTCTGATTGGTCGCGTGCCGCTCATGTGACCACCACGCGACCAATCACAAGCCGCGATGTCATTCTCAGGTCCTAAATTTCTAGAATCAGGAGTTTAGGGCCTGAGAATGACGTCACGGCTTGTGATTGGTCGCGTGGCGGTCACATGAGCGGCACGCGACCAATCAGAAGCCGTGACGTCATGGAAGGCCCTAAACGCGCTCATTTTAAGCAAAGAAGGCTGCCGGTTACCAGCGGTGATGTCCAGGGGCCTCTGGAGAGGTGAGGAACTCGGTATCGGAATTCCGATACCGCAAGTATCGGCCGATACCCGATACTTGCGGTATCAGAATGCTCAACACTATTAGTGGGACTAAAACCCTAACTAGGGTTGTGCTTGCTCTGGAACTCTTCTGTGCTAACCGCACACTTGAAGGAACCAGATGCTAAGCCAAGCGACTAATTGCCCCCACTGATGCTAACTGTCTGCCTATGTAATTTCCAATGGCTAACGGACACTCTCCACATGTAGCCTGAGTGGCAGAGTATTACTGGTGACAAGCACAAAGCACAAATGATACTAGCACATGGCCATACGGCCATGCAAACCTTTTATAGCTACAGCAATTTCTGGACCTTCCTAGAGTACCAATGGGAGCTGCTACAGGACCTGAGCATGTGACCCCTGACCTCCAATGAGAGGTCCCTCCTTGGACATGCTCAGAAGAGGAAAAGCAGGACTTAGTCCCAGAGACGTCTGCTCACCGCTGACCAGTACTGGCTACAGTGGCTGAGCCTGGAAGAGCAACAGTAACCAAGCACAGAGTATCTGCCCTAGCCAGATGCTGGGACTGACGTCTCCACTCAGCAGACCCCACTGTGGCTGGAGAGGAATGGGGGTCCGCAGCGGAGGTGGTTCGAGATTCTCCCTGTGCAGCGGCAGGAACTCGACACCTAACACACGTAGCATTTTTGAACTTTAGCATTGCCTAACCTGGATTCCATCTTCACATTTGTTAAAGGCATTGCTTAACATTGCAGAGAATAGCACACAGAACTGTGTTGGAGCAAGCACACAGCCTTGTTTTATGCCATTTGTTACTGGGAAAGTCTCAGATTTGTCTCCATCGTTCAGTACCTTCACCATCATGCCATCATGAAACTGTCGGATGATTGAGATGAACTTGCTTGGGCAGCTGAATTTTGTCATGATCTTCCATAGGTAGTGTTGAGCATTCCGATACCGCAAGTATCGGGTATCGGCCGATATTTGCTGTATCGGAATTCCGATACCGAGTTCCGATATTTTTGTGATATCGGAAATCGGAATCGGAAGTTCCCAGTGTATTGTTCCCAGGGTTTGGAGGAGAGGAGACTCTCCTTCAGGCCCTGGGATCCATATTCATGTAAAAAATAAAGAATTAAAATAAAAAATATGGATATACTCACCTCTCCGGTGGCCCCTGGACCTTACCGATGTAACCGGCAGCCTCCGTTCCTAAGAATGAGGAGTTTAGGACCTGCGATGACGTCGTGGCTTGTGATTGGTCGCGTGAGCGGTCACATGAGCGGTCACGCGACCAATCACAAGCCGCGACGTCATCGAAGGTCCTAAACTCCTCATTCTTAGGAACGGAGGCTGCCGGTTACATCGGTAATGTCCAGGGGCCGCCGGAGAGGTGAGTATATCCATATTTTTTATTTTAATTCTTTATTTTTTACATGATTATGGATCATGTTTCCTCTCCTTCAGACCCTGGGAACCATCCAGGATACCTTCCGATACTTGTGTCCCATTGACTTAATTTGGTATTGGGTATCGGTATCGGCGATATCCGATATTTTTCGGATATCGGCCGATACCATCCGATACCGATACCTTTGAGTATCGGAAGGTATCGCTCAAGACTATCCATAGGCTGTCTCTACTGTGTCGAAAGCCTTGGTCAAATCAACAAAAGTTACATAAGGGTCACTGTGTTGCTCCTGGCACTTTTCCTGAAGTTGACGTGCTGCTAAGACCATATCTACTGTTCCACGTTTAGCACGGAAACCACACTGACTTTCGGATAATAGGCCTTGCTCAAGGTGATGTAAAAGGCGGTTGAGCAATAGACAAGCTAATATCTTTTCTGCAGTGGACAGAAGGGAGACCTCGATGGTTTTCAAATGATTGGTGATTACCTTTCCTCTTTTATATGTGAAGTATGCTGGCATCTTTCATCTGTTATGGAACCTGTTCCTTTTTCCACATATACTGGAATAGTTTGGTCACTGTTTGCATCAGAGCAGGGCCTTATATACCTCAGCAGGTATAGCATCATTTCCGGTTGTGTTTTTCCACAAGAAAGTTGTTTTACTGCTTTCCTGACTATGTCTCCACTTGGAAGAACTTCAAGGTCCTTGTTGATTTCGACCTGGGGCAGGCGAGAAATAGCCTCATCTTTGATATTAGCAGGGCGATTAAGAATATTATTAAAGTGCTCAGCCCACCTTTCCAGAATTTGTTTCTTTTCTGTCAGCAGCTTAGTTCCATCAGCGTTAAGCAGAGATGAAGAGCTTGATGACTGGGGTCCATATACAGCTTTGAGCGCATCGTAGAAGCGTTTCTGGTCATGGGTATCTGCATAGCCCTGAATTTCATCAGCCTTCTTGATAAACCAGTTATTCTGCATCTCACGTAGCTTGATCTATACATTCCTTTTTATGTTGGTAAAGGCATCTTCCTTAGCTAACGATGTGGGGTCATTTTGATACACCTTGTACCACTGATGTTTCGCTTCTAGGAATGTACTGTAGTTATTTCCTCGCTATTTTCATCGAACCAATCTTGATTATTTCTGGCTACTGATTCGAGATGCTCCAGAGCAGTATTATAAACAGTATCTCTCAGAGTCGTCCACTGTTCCTCAACAATGGTCTCCTCTGCCTGCAGTATATTTAACAGTTTGCCATCAAGGCCATTGGCACATTCCCCTGCAATTCTTTTATTTTGCAGCATATGAGCATTCAGCCTCTTTGTAGTTTTCTTCCCTTGGGGTCTCCTCGCAGGCAGGATGCGGAGTCTGCACTTAGACACAATGAGGCGATGGTCAGTCCAGCAGTCTGCACCGCACATAATAATAATAATAATAATCTTTATTTTTATATTTTATATAGCGATAACATATTCCGCAACGCTTTACAGTTTGCACACATTGTCATCACTGTCCCGGATGGGGCTCACAATCTAAATTCCCTATCAGTATGTCTTCGGCACATGGCCCTCGTCACTCTAAAATCCATCTCATCCATTTTCCTGGCAATGATGTAATCAATGAGATGCCAATGCCTCTAGCGTGGGTGCATCCCTGATGTCTTCTTGCATGTGGGTAAGCGGAATAGGGTGTTGGTGATGACAAGGTCATGTGTGGCACACATTTTGAGGGGCAGCAGGCCATTACTGTTACACTTGCCAGTGCTGTGTCTCCAATGACCACTTCCCAGTTTTGATGGTCTGTTCCCACTCTGGCATTAAAGTCTCCAAGTATAATGAGCTTGTCTGTATGTGGAATTGCTGAAATAAGGCCGGTTTCACATTAGCGTTTTGAGGAGCTGCGGAGGGCTGTGGCTTCCTCCGTGAAGCCCCGCCCTCGGCCGCACCTCTGCCGCTAGCTCCACCTACTTCTGCATGCGGCCTGTGTACCTATCTTTAACATTAGGTATGCAGGTCGTGCAGATATGCAGGCCGCATGCAGAAGTAGGTGGAGCTAGCGGTGGAGGTGCGGCCGAGGGTGGGGCTTCACAGAGGAATTTCGCAGCTCCTCAAAACGCTAGTGTGAAACTAGCCTAAGTGTGTCAAGTTCATCATAGAACTTATCTTTAATATTATCCAGGTTAGTCATAGTGGGAGCATAGGCACTGATCAGAGTTGCATGTTTCTTGTTTGTGGGAGCTCAAATGTCATCAGATGGTCGTTGATGCCCTGCGGAAGCCTGGTAAGTTTACAAACAAGATGAGTTTTGATAGCAAATCCCACACCTGCTTCTCCCTAGCAACCAATGCTGCTCTTCTCTCTGGTCTGTCTGTCTTAGTATTATCCAGCAGAGTTCTCACATTCCATGTGCCAAGGTTGAGTACCATCATTTTGTTTTTTCTTTATTGTGTGCCGACCACTGTATGGGAATCCCACGAGCTGTGGTAGGCTGGCCAGGTGAAATGAAGCAAACTATGTTTGAGGCAACTTTTCTAGCCCCGTCATCGATTGAGGTGAGCAGATTGATCCTGTCAGCATTTTCAATTGACAGGTGGATGTGCTTATCAGTTATAATTCCACCATTGGCATTAAAAACTCACTCTGACAAAACGCTAGCGGTAGGGCAGGGCAGGACTTCCAAGGCATAGAGAGCCAGTTCACGCCACATGTCCAGATTGGAGATCCAATAATAATAAGATACAGAGGAATTTCAGAGTGCATTGTTACAGTCAGCAAGGTACCTCCGCATCTTCCAAATTTTACACTTTTTGTGAGAGTACCCCGCGCCTCAGGACCTGTGCGATGGGAGGGTCTGAGAAAAGTCTCCTAGAAATTTGACAGTGTTCCCCTGCCTCTGTTGGATTGGAGTTCAGTCTCTCTCGCCTCTACACCTTGGTTGTTCAACAAACCGTGACCTCTTCCGCCAGTATTTTCGGATAGGAATTTGTTTAATATTTCCACAGTAAGGTACTTCCCTTTTATGATCTGGTGGCCTAAGAGCAGCATGAGACGTACTCTGGAGAAGGTGGTACCTGTACTGACCGCAGACCCTGAACGTAACACCGCAACTAGAAGTAGCTGTGGAATGTACCTATCACTCTCTAGACATCTCAACACAGCCGGAGGACTAATTACCCCTAGAGATAGAAAAGGGAAAACTATCTTGCCTCAGAGAAAATCCCCAAAGGATAGACACCCCCCCACAAATATTGACAGTGAGAGGAGAGGGAAAAAACATACACAGACTGAAATCAGAATTTAGCAAAGGAGGCCACTTCTAGCTAAATAGGAAGGATGGGACAGAGTACTATGCGGTCAGTATTAAAACACTAGAAAATATCCACCACAGAAAATACAAAATCTCCACAGCTAACTAAAGATATGGAGGGTATATCTGCATCTCCAGAGATACCAGCTTGGCTAAACAAATCCTTATACAGACCAAGCTGGACAAGACAAAAACATGGAAAAGAACTGAACAATAAAACCACAGTATATGGACAGCAAAAAATCAAGGCCAGAACTTATCTTTGTTGAAATGAACACCAAAGCAGGAGGGACCAGGCAGGGATGTGAATCCTCCAGGAACAATGGACAACTGGCACTGACTAAAGGGTCAGGCAAGACTAAATAGCCCAGTCAGTATTGCAAAAAGTTAACACACCTGATAAATGCTGAGATTCAGAGACAGCAGCGCCGCCAGTCACAACCACCGGAGGGAGCCCAAGAGCAGAATTCACAACAGTACCCCCCCTTGAGGAGGGGTCACCGAACCCTCACCAGAGCCCCCAGGCCGATCCGGATGAGCCAAATGAAAGGCACGAACCAAATCCTCAGCATGAACATCGGAGGCAACAACCCAAGAATTATCCTCCTGGCCATAACCCTTCCATTTGACAAGATACTGAAGCTTCCGCCTCGAAAAATGAGAATCCAAAACCTTCTCAACCACATACTCCAACTCCCCATTAATCAACACCGGGGCAGGAGGATCAACAGAGGGAACAACGGGCACCACATATTTCCGCAACAAAGATCTATGAAAAACATTATGGATGGAAAAAGAGGCTGGAAGGGCCAAACGAAAAGACACTGGATTGATAATCTCAGAAAGCCTATAAGGGCCAATAAAACGAGGCTTAAACTTAGGGGAAGAAACCTTCATAGAAACATGACGGGAAGACAACCAGACCAAATCCCCAACCCGAAGCCGGGAACCAACACACCGACGACGGTTAGCAAAACGCTGAGCCCCCTCCTGAGACAACACCAAATTGTCAACAACATGAGCCCAAATTTGCTGCAACCTGTCAACCACAGAGTCCACCCCAGGACAATCAGAAGGCTCAACCTGCCCCGAAGAAAAACGAGGATGAAAACCAGAGTTACAAAAGAAGGGTGAAACCAAGGTAGCAGAACTAGCCCGATTATTAAGGGCAAACTCGGCCAATGGCAAGAAAGCCACCCAATCATCCTGATCAGCAGACACAAAGCATCTCAAATAAGTTTCCAAAGTCTGATTAGTTCGCTCGGTTTGGCCATTTGTCTGAGGATGAAATGCGGAAGAAATAGACAAATCAATGCCCAGCCTAGCACAAAAGGCCCGCCAAAACCTAGAAACAAACTGGGAACCTCTATCGGACACAATATTCTCCGGAATGCCATGCAAACGAACCACATGCTGAAAAAATAACGGAACCAAATCAGAAGAGGAAGGCAATTTAGGCAAAGGTACCAAATGAACCATCTTAGAAAACCGGTCACAAACCACCCAGATAACTGACATCCTCTGGGAAACCGGAAGATCTGAAATAAAATCCATAGAAATATGCGTCCAAGGCCTCTCAGGGACCGGCAAAGGCAAAAGCAACCCACTAGCACGGGAACAGGGAGGCTTGGCCCGCACACAAGTCCCACAGGACTGCACAAAAGAACACACATCCCGTGACAAAGAAGGCCACAAAAAGGACCTACCAACAAAATCTCTGGTACCAAAAATCCCAGGATGACCAGCCAACACAGAACAATGAACCTCCGAAATCACTTTACTAGTCCATCTGTCAGGAACAAACAGTTTCCCCACTGGACAGCGGTCAGGTTTATCAGCCTGAAACTCCTGAAGAACCCGTCGTAAATCAGGGGAGATGGCAGAAAGAATCACCCCTTCCTTCAGAATGCCGACCGGCTCAAGGACCCCAGGAGAATCAGGCAAAAAGCTCCTAGAGAGGGCATCAGCCTTAACATTCTTAGAACCCGGATGATACGAGACCACAAAATCAAAACGGGAGAAAAACAGGGACCATCGGGCCTGTCTAGGATTCAGCCGTTTGGCAGACTCGAGGTAAATCAGATTCTTATGATCGGTCAAGACCACAATACGGTGCTTGGCCCCCTCAAGCCAATGTCGCCACTCCTCAAATGCCCACTTCATAGCCAACAACTCACGATTGCCGACATCATAATTGCGTTCTGCAGGCGAAAACTTTCGAGAAAAGAAGGCACACGGTTTCATCAAGGAACCATCAGAATTCCTCTGAGACAAAACGGCCCCTGCCCCAATCAGGGATTCCTGATGCCTGATGAAGGAGTCAGTGACTCTGAAACGCATAGGATTAGTTGGTCCTGTGTGCTACTCGTAGTTCCGCAGCTCCGCAGCTTTGCAGCTGGTCACGTGTACACATCACGTGACTGTGATGTCACACAAGGTCCTGCACCTTGTCGGCTTCAGCTCTATACACGCGGCCGCCACTGCCTGTTCACGGCAGTTACCAAGCTCTGGGGGAGTACGCTAGTCACCGGCCGGGACAGTGTCTCCTATACTACTATTTGCTCTGCAACATATTGGATATTTTTGGAACAGAGATTCAGAGAAGGCTTCAGATACCAGCCTTTAAGTGCATGAGTGAAGGACCTTTCCGCATGCCAGCACTGGATACAGTTTTCCTTTTCCTTGATATTAAGGTAAACACATCTTGTTAATCCTAGTCTTTAACGAAGAACCTTGCTTATGACATGTCCTAGCATTTTAACTATTTATGGCTTCATATAGGTGTCCTTAGCGCAAATATTACATATAGCTTTCTTTGACTAACCACTTCTGGGACGATTGAGAGTGATCTCGTCCATATATTTGCTGCTTATTCACCTGGAGCAACTAAGCAGCGCCAAATGGTTCATTTTTAGCCTGAAAAAAGGTGTCTACATTAAGCAACGCCGGATTCCCAGGTTCCAGGGCAAATGCCCAATCCTGGGGGTCACCACGCAGCAGAGATATAACAATTTTAACCTGCTGGATGGGATCACCAGAGGAACGGGGTTTCAGAGCAAAAAACAGTTTACAGTTATTTTTAAAGCTCAAAAATTGGGACCTGTCCCCAAAAAACAAATCAGGAGTTGGAATTCTAGGCTCTAAAACCGGAGTCTGAACGATATAATCAGAAATACCCTGTACTCTAGCAGCAAGTTGATCCACACGAGAAGCCAATCCCTGAACATCCATACCAGCGCCGAACTCCTGAGCCACCCAGAGGTAGAGAGGGAAGAAAAAAAAAAAACACAACAGACTACAGAAAAAAAAATGGCTCAGCACTTTCCTTTCCTTCTTCTGAGATGCGGTTAACTCATTGTTGGCCAGTTTTACTGTTATGATCTGGTGGCCTAAGAGCAGCATGAGACGTACTCTGGAGAAGGTGGTACCTGTACTGACCGCAGACCCTGAACTTAACACCGCAACTAGAAGTAGCTGTGGAATGTACCTATCACTCCTTAGACATCTCGACACAGCCGGAGGACTAATTACCCCTAGAGATAGAAAAGGGAAAACTATCTTGCCTCAGAGAAAATCCCCAAAGGATAGACAGCCCCCCACAAATATTGACTGTGAGAGGAGAGGGAAAAAACATACACAGACTGAAATCAGAATTTAGCAAAGGAGGCCACTTCTAGCTAAATAGGAAGGATAGGACAGAGTACTATGTGGTCAGTATTAAAACACTAGAAAATATCCACCACAGAAAATACAAAATCTCCACAGCTAACTAAAGATATGGAGGGTATATCTGCATCTCCAGAGATACCAGCTTGGCTAAACAAATCCTTATACAGACCAAGCTGGACAAGACAAAAACATGGAAAAGAACTGAATAATAAGGCCACAGCATGTGGACAGCAAAAAATCAAGGCCAGAACTTATCTTTGTTGAAATGAACACCAAAGCAGGAGGGACCAGGCAGGGATGTGAATCCTCCAGGAACAATGGACAACTGGCACTGACTAAAGGGTCAGGCAAGACTAAATAGCCCGGTCAGAATTGCAAAAAGTGAACACACCTGATAAATGCTGAGATTCAGAGACAGCAGCGCCACCACTCAAAACCACCGGAGGGAGCCCAAGAGCAGAATTCACAACACTTCCCCATTTTAGTAGACCTGTCTGCCTCAGGAATAAGAGATAAAAAGTTATCCTTGTATCGTCAGTCTAGAAGTGTCACCAACCAGTAATAACTGTCACCCAAAATTTTTAGAACGCGAGGGTCACGGGAAAGGGAGCCTAACATAAACTCAGACATGCATGCCAGACTGCAAACAGGCAAGACTTCCGTGTCCTCACCAAGAGGACGACTGACCATGCTCTCATCCTCCTCCTCCCTGTCCTCAGGTCATCCACGCTGAACAAACCGTATGACAGTTGTGCAGGTAGTACCGTTTCTAGTGCATGAAACTAGCGCTTGTTCTTCCTCCTCCACCTCCTCTTCCTCATTGTCACCCAATCCACATTGAGATGAGATGAGGCTGAGCTGTGTGTAATCACCCTGCATGGTTTTGTTGCATCATCTCATCATGCTCCACCTGCAGTGCATCCTCTTTGATTGTGAGCAGAGAGCTTTTCAGAACACAGAGAAGTGAATGGTGATGCTAATTATGGCATCATCGCTGCTCACCATCTTGGTGGAGTCCTCAAAGTTTTGGAGGATGTTACATATGTCTGACATCCATGTCCACTCCTGAGGTCTTATGTGTGGAGTCTGAACTGAATACCGACGGAGTTGTTGATGCTGGTATTCAACAACTGCCCTGTTCTGCTCACAAATCTTTTCCAACATTTGTAGTGTAGAGTTCCAACACGTGGGGGCACACACCAGTCAGTGAGCTGTAAGCTGCAAACGCTGATGAAACATGGCAAGGGTGGCAGAAGCTGTAGCTGACTTTTCTAAAATGGGCAGACAGGCAGCATACTTTGACAAGCAGATCTAGCAGCTCCAGGTAGGCTTTGAGAAACCGCTGAACCATTATTAAAGCGCATAGGCCAAGCATGGTACAGTAGGTGTGTGAGCATGCCTCGCCTCAGAGCTGCCATCAGATTCCGACCATTGTCACACACGACCATTCCTGGCTGTAGGTTCAGTGGTGTCAGCCACAGATCTGTCTGCTCTTTCAGAGCTGTCTACAACTCTTCAACATTGTGCGGTTTGTCACCTAAGCATATTAGCTTCAGCATAGCCTGTTGCCACTTGGCTGAGGCAGTGCTGCAGTGCTTCAAGCTTCTGACTGATGTGGTCATTTTGGAGATGGAGGCTGAAGAGGAGGATGAGGTGCAGGAGCTGAATATTGTGAAGGTAACCCTGAGGGATGGCCGCCACCATCAGGTTGGGGAAACCTGTTGCCAAGAGACTAAAAGGCAAGATTTCAAGCGCAAGCAGTTGCAAAATGTGTGAATTTAGTAGTGTGCCAGTGGGGCATTGGCTTCGTATTTACTCTTCTGCTCCAAGGACGGGGTTATGGACAACTGAACACTGCACTGGGACAAGGATGTGTACGTGCTTGATGATGGTGCTAGTTGAGTGTGTGCAATGACAGGTACATGACAAAGGCATCTTTGCATGCACCATGGACAGGGAATTGGCTTGCGCATACAACAGCTGAAAAAGCAGTGATGTCACCTGCAGACACTGTTCCTGGACCCTTGGGTTTGGCCCACAAAGTTGGGTGCTTTGCTGCCATGTGCCTCATCATGCTGGTGGTGGTCAGGCTTGTAGTTTTGCCACCCCTGCTGATGCTGGCCTGGCGGGTGGTGCAAATGGCCTTTTTGGGGTTATCGGTAGAGTCATTAAAACACAACCAGACTCGGGAGGACCTAACAGTTGGATTTGAAACTTCCGTTATTTTGGTGTTATGGGGAATGGTTGCCCTCCTTCTGTCTGCGGCCACCACATTGCTTCTTCCTGCCTGTTGGGGTGCTATGCTTCCCTCCCCATGTGTGCTGCTGTCCTCGCTCTGCATGTTCTCCTGCCAGCTTGGGTCAGTTACTATATCATCCACCACCTTGTCTTCCACTTCCACACCCTGGTCCTCCTCCTGACTTTCTGGCAATTGTGTCTCATCATCGTCCACCTCTTGTGACACTTTCCCACAGTGACCTTCATGAGATCTCCTCTTGCCTCGCTTCAAGTGTACCGGTCGAGAGGCACGAATGTATAAATGTGAAAGTGAACAGCTCTTCCGAGTGTCTAAGTGTGGGATCAGTTGTCTCCAGGCACTCGGCATGGTGGGAGGAAGGAGGATCAGGGTGAGGAATATGTGGTTCAGACTCATGGCTACTGAGACTTGACCGTGTGGAAGACTGGGTAGTGGTGGTGGCAAAGTGACTAGAAGTATTATTCACTATCCAACCAACAACCTTTTGACACCGCTTTGCGTTCAATAGTGATGTGCTGCAGTCCCCTAGTAATTCGGACAGGAAGGTCAGGCGAGAAGATATGGGTGTTTGTTGTGGAATAATTTCAGCTTGGCCATGGCCTCGCCCTCAGCCTCTGCATGCACCATGACCATCACGTCCAATTCCCGATCCCTTGCCAAGTGCCTTGCCCATTTTAAATAGAGGACAATATTTTCCACGTTCACTACAAATGGCTGAATTTGGAATGAACTTATTTGTGATCCGTGTAATGGATAAACCACAGTTTTCAATAGCTGGCCTATAGGTAATTATTTTTACCAGCAAACTGGTGTCAATAACTTCGATAACACACTGCAGCAAAAATTAAATGGAGGGCAGAAATGGCAGAATTTTGAGTGCAGTCATATGTGATCCGTGTGACGGACAAACCACAGTTTTCAATATCTGACCTGTAGGTAACTATTTTTACAAGCAAAGTGGTGTCAATAACTTTGCTAACACACTGCAACAAAATTTAAAGGGAGGGCAGATTTGGAGTACACTTTTTATCTCTGATCTGTGTGACAGACAAACCACAGTTTTCATTAGCCCATAAAAAAAATTATTCCTGGCCCCTGATACCTGGGGCTACGTCTATAAATATCTGTAATAGCAGCAGCAGACAGAACTGGAATGCACCCTCTTGCTATATGCACTGCAGTCTGCCACATACACTGCCTGTCTGCCTAGCTCTGATATCTATGCAGATAGTCCTCAAAAGGACTATTAGTTGAGATGGATATATTAATATTATAAGGTATACCCACACTAAGTAAGAACCAAGAAAATCTCTCCCTAGCTCAGCAGCAACTTTCCCCACACTGCCTGATTCCGGAGTAGACTGTGACAAGCATGGCGGCACCAGGTCTGATATAGACCTGATGAAGCTGTGCGGCCAGCAAATCACTGTAATGCCACAACCAACATGGCTTCGGCATTACAGTGTGTGGTAGACAATCCCTGCATGTTCATTGGCTCTCTAAAGAGCACCAAACATGCAAGGCGGTGACCCGCGCTCCAGCCAAGCAACCCCAGAAATACTCGGTGAGCTCTGAACATCTTGAGCAGTGAGATGCTCGGGCAAATATCGAGTAGTGGCGAGTAGGGTTGAGCGACCTTTAGTTTTTTAGGGTCGAGTCGGGTTTTGTGAAACCTGACTGTCTTAAAAGTCGAGTCGAGTGTAATCGGCCGACCACCGTGAAAAGTCGGGTTTCGGCCGAAACACGAAACCCAATGAAGAAATTTTTTTAATATTATTTTTTAAATCTCTCTCTCTCTCTCTCCCCTAATCGCTGATTTTCCACATCGCTCCCAGAACGCTCATTTTACACTTTGCACATCGCTGTAATGCACGCGAAAAAAATGCCTGTTGTTGTGTACGCCCCCTAACACCTACGTCAGCACTCTACCGCTCCTTCATTGGCTGCAAAAATGGCTCTAAATGCATCATACGAAACGCGACTTTCGCGCCTAGATCGCGTACCGCATGGCCGACCCCACACAGGGATCGGGTCGGGTTTCATGAGACGCCGACTTTGCCAAAAGTCGGCGACTTATGAAAATGAACGACCCGTTTCGCTCAACCCTAGTGGCGAGCATGCTCGCTCATTACTAACTGAGATACCACTGGTGAATTGGGGCTGAAGAGTCAACATGTGAGTTGTACCTGGTAGTTTTATTGAAGATATACTAGACTTGCTAGGCTGAGGAACAGCTACCACACAGATATAGACTGTGGTCAGGTAAGGACAGATTGAAACAATAGATAGAAAGACATATTGCTGAAAAGTTGCTAACAACTGATGTGCCACCACACGTGACAGAAATACCTGTGGCTCTTTATAAAACAAAAAATAGGTACAACAAAAATTTCTACCAGCTACCTACTGCCTACATGTTTCACCAATTCCGCCAGTAAAGTTCACTTTATATTTATAAAATGGACTGAATCCGTCTTTGCTAATGCTATTGCTTTATGTCTGGGGTTCCTATGTCATCTGAGGGTATGTGGCGTGATTATGAAACATCTGAACAAATAACATCAGACATACAACTCATCTCACAGGTGTCTAGGGTCATAACAGAATACTTCCGTCCATGAGACCCTTACATATTATATATGTATATACAAATGTGGCTGCATTGTTTCTTCTATTCACTTAAATGTATGTGCCTAGATTATACATTTTCTAGACCTTTTATCATTAAAAATAGACTCAGTAATCTTAAATGCTTTTGTAACTATTATTTCATTATTTATGTAAATATTTTCTCCAATTAATGACTACAAATAAAATAAAATACTCATTAAAATATTAATTTTAAAGATTGAAAGTAGCAACAGTATTAGTGTAACTATAGCAATAAGTTACCATGGTGAAATAATTGAAATCTCCCTAGTTACCAAAGCATTTAAAATAAAATTGATTCTCACTGTTAATGTGATCTGCAAAATATAAGTTTTATAAGGTCTTAGTGAGTGATGAGCGGGCACTAAAATGCTCGGGTGCTCATTGCTCGGGTTGAGCAAATTCAAATATTCGGGTACTTGACAGTATCATCATGGGGATCGCCCTTGGAAGCATTTCTGACTCCTAGGTCACAGCTGTAAGCAATGTTGTCAGAGTGTAATGACATTTTTACAGGTGCACAAAAAACATACAAAAACGTAACCAAAATGGATTTTGCTGGGAAATATGTTAAGGTACATCCTTTCTAGTGTAATGACTTATATAATGCAAAATAATTAACCCAGACCAAAATGTTCCTCCACCACTCGGACTATGTTCACACACAGCTTTTTGATGCATTTTTCAAATTTGACATTGCTTTCAACCAATACAAATGCATTCACTGGGAAATGTCATTGTAACATTTAACAACCCTAGCTCGCCATGTGGTGTGTGACACATAAGGAGACACATCTTGTTTCATTTATGAAGGAGGGACTCTTAAAGTCACAAAGCCTGTTTTTAAGGGAATCAGTCGGCATTAATATTCTTAAACGGCCATTATTACATAGTGGGTCTCCTATGCTGTTATTGCCTATGCAGTGAGTAGCTGGGCTGCCAAGAATTACAACGCACCCCAATACCCCTTTCACGAGAGGTCCAGGATAGCCTCCTGAAAAAATGTTGAATTGAATGCAAGGCCTGCCCTGTTATAAAGTCATGTGCATCCCAATAAGCCTTTGAACACAGATACTGGATGGCTACAGGAAAACCCAGTTCACAGTCTTCAGTTGGTCCTGCCATACAGTTTCCTTATGCATTGAATGCAAGGGCCACCTTGACCCAAATTTGCAGGCACCCCAATCCCCATTTGGAAGAAACATAGAGGATGGCCACCTAAAAAAAATCTGTCCCATTACAAAGGAGCGGGTCTCCTAGACTCTAAATGCCCATAACAAACACTTCCCCATGGGGGGTACATTTTTTAAACTTTTTTTATGGGCATCATAGATATCCTTGCCAAAAAAATTGACTGACTGTAGCAGCACGGAACACGTTAACCCTGGTGATCTAGTGGCAGTGCATGGTGAGATGTGGAGGAAGGCCTCATTAAAAACTAGGCCCAATTTAAAGGAGCGGGTCTCCTAGACTTGAAATGCCCATACACAAAGTGTATGGTCTGACAAACATTTCCCCATTGGGGGGTAAAAAATAAAGAAAAAAATTCAGCACAAAATAGTGTTTACTGTTTAGAGCTAGGGTAACACACAGCAAAAAAAGGTGAATGGAAGCATGAAAAGCACACTTTGTAGACCAAAGATACATGAGGTGTGTCACGGAGACACCACACTGTAAAATACGTGTCCCATGTTTTTATTTTGGCCCCAAAAGTAGTGTATAGAAATCAGGTCAAAGACAGCAAATACAGTGGAATGTAGCCCTGAAATACCACAATTTGTAGGCCACAGAAACATCTGAAATTTGACTGAGATACCAGACTCTTCAATATGTGGGCTGTATATTTATTTTTTACTGCTAAATAGTGTTTAGAGCTAAAAACAACACCGCAAAAAAGGAGAATAGAAGCCTCAAAAGCACACTTTGTAGCCCACAGATAAATGAGGCGTGTCACGGAACACCACACTGTAATATATATATTTTTTCCTTTTTTTATGAAGATAGTGTATAAACCTAGGGTATTAGACAGACTAAAAATTGGAATGTATGCATGACAAACTATTTTTAGATGACACAAAGAACGGGCGTCGGTTGGAGACAACAGACTGTTTCAATATGTGGCCTGTATTTTTAAAAAATCAAACCACAAAATACTGGATAAACCAAGGGTATCAGACCAAAAACTGGAATGTATGGCTGAAAAGCCAAGATTTGAATACGACAAATAGACCAGACATGTGACTGAAATAACAGACTGTTTCAATATGTGGCCTGTATTTTTCACAATTTTAAAAACAGCAAAATACTATATCCACCAAGGGCAGCAGTCTAGCAGACTGTTTCAATATGTGGGATGTATTTTTTAAATTTTAAAAGCACCAAAATACTGTATACAGCAAGGGTAGAAGATCACAAACTGGAATGTATGCCTGAAAAGCCAAGATTTGCAGACCATAGGTAGACAAGACGTGTGACTGAGATAACAGACTGTTTCAATATGCGGGATGTATTTTTTAAAATTTTAAAAACAATAAAATACTGTATACACCAAGGGTAGGAGACCACAAACTGGAATGTATGCCTGAAAAACCAAGATATGCAGACCACAGATAGACAGGATGTGTGACTGAGATAACAGACTGCTTCAATATCTGGCCTGTATTTTTCCCAATTTTAAAAACAACAACATACTGTATCCACCAATGGTAGCAGTCTAGCAGGCTAAAAAATGGAATGTATGGCTGAAAAGCCAAGATTTGAAGAACACAGATAGACCAGACGTGTGACTGAGATAACAGACTTTCAATATGTGGCCTTTGTTTTGTAAAAAAAAATGTAAATCAAAAAATTCTGTATACAGCAAGGGTAGCAGACCAAAAAATGCAATGTATGCCTGCAAAGCAAGGATTTGGACACCACAGATACACCATTTGTCTGATGGAGAAAACAGAGTGATCAAAATGTGTCTTTGATTTTTTTAGGACCACCAAAATTGTGTTAATAAGTAGACTATGACACTAAAATAAAACATTTGGAGTACTAAAATTGTACAATATTTAGCGCAATGATATGCGATGCATGTGGTTTACAAATGACAGAGCTAAATATAAGAACTGTAGCTAAATATTTTTTTGCCAGCTAAAGAATTTTGGGTCACCAAATGGTGTACAAAAATGTTGTAAGACACTCCTGAAAAAAACTATAGAACACAAAGAAAAGGCTAGAATTTTATGTGCAGTCACATCTGATGCCTGGCACAAAAACAACCATTTTCAATTGTTAGATTTTAATGCTATTGTATTAAAATTAGCTGCCTGTAGTCTGCAGTGTGACCAAGCCAATAAATGTTGTAAAAAATGGGGCTCTGGATTGCTTTGAACTAAAATTTGCAGGTACTATATATGGTGTCCCTCCCCAAAACAAATCATGACCACGGATACCTGCAGCTAGGTATATATAAAATACGCAGCAGCAGACAGTAATGGAGCCTTTTGATGTATGCAGGGAGATCTATAGACTCACATACAGTGCCTGCATGCCTTGCAGTGATGTGAATAAATATGTGCACTTAGACTCCCCTGACTACCTAGCACAATGAACTATATCCCCCCGAAATAGCCCTAAAAAGTACTGTTGGTTTATCAGGATTTGTGGATTGAACACTAGTAGACCCACACTAACTAATAAAAAAACTAATCAGACCCTATCTCAGCTGTAGCTCCCCCTACACTAGTTGATTTCGGAGCATAATGCACCGAGGAGGGTGGCATCAGGTCTCTTATAGACCTGATGCCGCTGTGCGGCCAGCAAATCACTGTAATACCACAAAAAAGATGGCTGCGGTATTACAATGCATGGCAGACAATCCCTGCATGTTCATCTGCGCTGTAAAGAACCCCAAAGTTGCAGGACGGAGACACAAGCTCATACATAGTAATTCAGGAAATGCTCTGTGCTCACCTAGTACACCGAGCACAGTGATACTCGGGCAAGTACAGAACAGTGACAAGCATGTTCGCTCTTCAGTGATCACTAGCGGTGGATGATGAGACGTGGAGGTAGGCCTCATTAAAAACTAGGCCCAATGAAAAGGAGCGTGTCTCCTAGACTTGTAATGCCCATACACGAAGTGCATGGGCTGACAATCATTTCCCCATGGGGGATACATTTTTTTAAATATTGTATGGGCATCATAGACACCTTTGCCAAAAATTGCACTGGCTGTAGCAGCACAGAACATGTTAACCCTGGTGATCTAGTGGTGGAGAATGATGACACGTTGAGGAAGGCTTCATTAAAAACGAGGCCCTATGTAAAGGAGCAGATCTCCTAGACTTGCAATGCCCATACACGAAGTGCATGGGCTGACAAACATTTCCCCATAGGGGGTACATTTTTTAAAACTATTTTATGGGAATCATAGACACCCTTGCAAAAATTTGGACTGGCTATAGCAACACATAACATGATAACCATGGTGATCTAGTGGTGGAGAATAAGGAGACTTTGATGAAAGCCTCATTAAAAACTAGGCCCAATGTAAAGGAGCAGGTCTCCTAGTCTTGTAATGCCCATACACAAAGAGCATGGGCTGACAAACATTTCCCCATGGGGGTACATTTTTAAAAAATATTTTATGGGCATCATAGACACCCTTGCCCAAAATTGGACTGGCTATAGCAGCACAGAACACATTAACCCTGATGATCTAGTGGTGGAGAATGAGGAGACATTGATGAAGGCCTCATTAAAAACTAGGCCCATTGTAAAGCATAGGGTCTCCTAGATTTGTAATGCCCACAGATACACCAGGTGTCTGACGGAGATAACAGACTGTATACATTTTTTAATGCTTTTTGGTAATTTTTTTAAAGCACTAAATACTGAGTAGACCAAGGCTAGCAGACAGAACAATGCAATGTATGCCTGCGAAGGGAAGATTTTTGCGCCACAGATACACCAGGCGTCTGACGGCGATAACAGACTGTATAAATGTTTTAAATTTTTTTTGTTATTTTGGAAAACACTGAATACTGAGTAGACCAATGCTGGCAGACAGAACAATGAAATGTATGCCTGCGATGCAAGGATTTGGACACCACAGATACACCAGGCGTCTGACAGAGATAACAGACTGTATAATTTATTTCTTTTTTTAATTTTTGAAAACATATACTGAGTAGACCAAAGCTAGCAGACAGAACAATGCAACGTGTGCCTGAAAAGCAAGGATTTTGACACCCCTGATACACCAGGAGTCAGCCAGAGATAACAGACTGATCAAAATGTGGCCTTGATTTTTTGGGGCACACCAAAATTGTGTGAATAAGTTGGCTATGGCACTAAAAAAAAAATTAGAGTATTAAAATTGTAAGATATTTAGCACAATGATATGCGATGCTTGTGGCGTACAACTCACAGTGATAAATATAAGAACCGTAGCTAAATATTTTTGAGCCAGCTACAGATTTTTGGGGCCACAAAATGGTGTCCAAAAATGTTGTAAGACACTACAAAATATTATAGTACCAAAAAAAGCACAGATTTTTTTGCGCACTCACATCTGATGCCTGCGGCAAAATTTTGTTTTTAAATTATTAGATTTGCACGCTCTTGTATTGCAATGACCTGACTGTAGTCTGCAGTATGAACAAGCAAATAAATGTAGAAAAAAGTGGGCTACGGATTGCTTTATAATAAAATGAGCAGGTATAAGCTGAAAAAAAATATGTAGGTATTTTGAAAATAAGCAGCAGACAGTAATGGAGCTTTTTGAGGTATGCAGTAAGATCTATGTACTCACATACATTGCCTTCAGGCCTTGCACTGATGTGGATATGTGCACATAGACTCCCCTGCCTACCTAGCACAGCAATGTCTGTACCCCCGAATTAGCCCTAATAAGGACTGTTGGTTTATCAGAATTTGTGGACTGACCACTAACAGACCCACACTAACTATTAAAAGAACGATTGTGAACCTATTTCAGCAACAGCTCTCCCTACACTAGCTGAGTCCGGAGCAGAATGCGGTGAGCAGGGTGGCGCCAGGTCTCTTATAGATCTGATGATGCTGTGCGGCCAGCCACTCACTGTAATACCAAAACAAAGATGGCTGTGGTATTACAGTGCATGGCAGACAATCCCTGCATGGTTATTGATGCTCTAAAGAGTGCCAAAATTGCAGGGCGGAGACCCGAGCTCCTGCCGAATAATCCCGAAAATCGCCGAGTACACCGAGCATAGTGATACTCGGGCGAGTACCGAGTAGTGGCGAGCACGTTCTCTCATCACTATTCTTAGTACATTTTAGTGCACCTTCCGCTTTCTATTAATGGGGTAATAAGCCTGTTAAGAAAGCCAATAATTTGCTGTTTGGCTAGATGACTTTATAGGACTTATGAAAAAGCTTTGTGTAAGGTAGTTGTAGGACACCTAGTGGATGGGAAATAATGATGGAGTAATGCATCATTACATTTCGTACTTAAAGGGGTTAATTAGCCATGACAGTTTTATTATGAGGAGATGAAGAGTTTTGGAGAGATGGCTGCTCACAATATCTCCACCCCTAGGTGTGGTTCACTGTCTAAATTGATACCTGTTTGTCTCATACTTGTCTGTGTGTATGGAGCGTGCAAATCTCCTGGATTGAGAACCTTTGCTAAAGGCCTAAGATGCTGAACTCTGAGCCAGGTGGGTTAACCAGCACTAACTGTGTTGACCTGTATTTTTATGTTTCACTTTGTGCCAGGGCAAAGGTTGTATTTAAATTTTCCTATAATGTGATTTATGAGGAATGAAATAAACCAGCCAGACTTGAAACAGCAAGGGTATGTTTCCATGGTCAGGTATGGCTCAGTATTTGCCCAGGATTTGACGCAGGTGAAATCTGCATCTGAGGTCACTGGCAGGTCACGTGCGTGTTTGATGCGTTTTATATGCGTTTTTGATGCGTTTTTCATTGCATTCATTTTTTTGTCACTTGAAATAAAGCTTACTGAAAGTTGACCTCTGGGATAGAAAAAAAAAGTGATTTCCTGTTTTCAGATAGGGTACGTGCACCCAGTCAGTAAACTCTGCAGGTTGGACGCTGCGTACATCTGCAGCGTTCAACCCGCAGCGGCCAAATGTTACAGCATAGTGGATGGGATTTCACTTAATCCCATCTCCACTCTGCGTTCAAAGATGTAGGTGGCAGACTTGGTAACCAAACATGTGGCACGTCTATCCATAGCGCAGCATGTCAATTTACGATATGGAGACGCTCAGTCCCCGCAGCGTAAATTTCCCATAGACTATCATTACATGCGTTAAAACTGCATCTAATTATTAGCCACATGCATAATAACTGCAGGAAGGCAGCTTACTATGCATGTGTACTAATTTAATATGTTGAATCTTGTGTCACATCCGGAAGTATGTGACAGGTAGGTGTCACACTTGCGAGTGTGAAGTAAGAAACACACGCGAGTGTCTCGCATCAACACCTGGCACTGCCGCCGGCACTTGGTCTGATGTGTGCTGCTGCATACATATACATGCAGCTGCACACTCTGGTCCCAAGTGCGGGGTTCTGATGAGAGAGACTCGTGCAAGTTTCTCACATCACACTCACAAGTGTGACACTGGCTACACAGGAATATGTAATGTCCTTTTTTTTACTAAGTAAATAATTATTTTTTAAAAACTGGGGGCCGATGTTTATAGGCTGGGAAGGGGGTAATACCCATGGAGCTTCCCAGGCTACTAATATCAGCTCACAGCTGTATATTTAGCCTTTAATGGCTATAAAAATAGGGGGACCCTCCCAAAAATGACATGGGGTCCCCCTATAATTGATAGCCAGCAAAAGGTAGGCAGACAGCTGTGAGCTGATATTAATAGCCTAGGAAGGGACCATGGATATTGGCCCCCCGGCAACAAACACCAGCTCACAGCCACCCCAGAGATGGTGCATCTCTAAGATGCACCAATTCTGGCACTTCCCACTTGTCCTGTAGCGGTGGAAGTGGGGTAATAGTTTTGGGGTTAATGTCACCTTTGTATTGTAAGGTGACATCAAGCCCGGATAGTAATGGACAGGCATCAATAAGATACCTATCCATTACTAATTCTGTAGTTGGTAAAGTTTTAAATAAAGCCAGAATAAAGTATTTTAATGAAATAAAACACCACACAGTTTTCCCATCGTTATTGTTCTGCTAATTCCCTGAATCCCTCAATCACCTGCAAAAAATAAAATAATAAACCAACACAAATACTCCCTGTTCCAACGTAGTCCTTAATAACGGGTGTTCCATGACGAGTCCAGCTCTGCTACATCTGGATGCCTGACATCCAGATGTAGCAGAGCTTGTAGATGACCACCAAAGCTAACTCTCCAGCGGTCACCTGCACTGCAGTTCTCACAATCAGCTGATCAGCTGATCGTTAGAACCAGCCTAGTGACCGGAGGTAACCCCGGTGGTCACGTGCACGGCAGTTCTCATGGTGACTTCAGTCATCGCGAGAACTGCAATGAACACGGACTTCCGGCGGTCACAATGTAAGAGATTATTTAAATTAGTTCGCATGCGTAGTAAGCTGCGTTTACACAGTTATTACACATGTGACTAATAATTAGATGCGGTTTTACCACATCTGTTAGGCTGGTTTCACATTTGCGGTTGTGGCCGCAGAGTTTGTACCGCATATAAACGCATGCATCGTGTATTCCTATATTTAACATTAGCGACGCATGCGGTTTTTTTGTTCACATTTTGCCGCGTTTGACGACACATGCGTCGTCTCGTCGTTTGCGGCTTGGCGCGGAAATGTAACATGTAGTAATTTTTAGAGGCGTCTATTTGCCGCCTGGAAACGCATGCGGTCAATTGCGCAAGGATTGCGACAAAAAAACGCATTGCTGTCTATGTAAATGCATGCGTTTACAAGCATATGCGTTTGGCTGCGTTCTTGAATGCATGCGTTTCAATAGAGAAAAACAAGTCTAGACACTGATAAGCCACCCCCCCACCATCAAGGTGATAAAGGGAGGGTGTGGACAGTTGCAGGTCACTTCTCATCAGACTCTGAAGCAGACGAGACACAGGCTACATCTTGGAGGAAAACAAGACCCTGAACAATGTGAGTATATCCTAGCCAATGCCTTTATTTTCTATGTTCTGTCTCTACATGTCCTAATTTCTGCCATTTCTTTCTTTCTACATGCATCAGAATGTCTTCTTCAGATTCTTCTGGTGAGGAGTTTCGTCCAGGACAGTCGGAAGTGGAGCATGTCAGTGAGGTGAGTACTTGCCTCGTCAGATTGGTAAGTATTCACTGTCACATCGACACATGTGACAATTTGATTTTTTCTTTTTTTTTAGAGCTCTTCTACTGCGGCAGAGACAGGGCAGGAGCAACGGAGTCAATGTCCGGTGGAAAGACGGCAGCGGGTATGTATACAAGGCTGACTGTCCTCAGTGTAATATTCTTGAATCTTCTTTTCTTTCCACTCGTATTTCTTTACTTTTTTCTTCTGGAATCCTTTTGTATGTTGACTTTCCTATTCATGCCATTTCTTAGCATCTTTTTTCTTTCTTTTCCTTATGTTAATTGAGCAAACTTTAAGGACTTTCTTTAATTTTTAGATTTCACAACGGGAGGATGATCTTATTGAGAATGACCTCCTCGTCTCCCTGGTCCAGGAGCGAGTCCCGTTGTGGGACACCCGGGATCCACTGCACTCGAACAACATCACTATCCGGCGGTTATGGAATGAGGTGGCCCAAGCGATGTGGGATGGCTGGGACAACGCCCCGACACGGGTCCGAACTGCATTTGGTAAGTATTCCACTGCAGTGTTCAGCAGCAGAGACCTTGGCCGTGCTCACTCGACTGTGTGTGATGAAAGAAACTCTCAGGAGTTTCTCTCATCACACACAGTTGTGTGAGCACGGCCAAAAGTCCTTTTTCTGACCACAATTTTTTTTTTAACAGTATCCAAAGTCAAAACACGTTGGCGTTCGATGAAGGACCGCTTCAACAAGGACCAGCGTCAAGAGAGCCGTGTTCCCAATGGTTCAGGAGCAAGGATCAGACACTACAAATACCATCAAGTTCTGTCATTTTTAAGACCGGTCCTTGCCCAGAGAGCGTAAGTATTTATCACGTGCATTGGGTTGTATTGTATTGCCATAATCGGTATTTTTACATTCCACAGGATTTTGCATCTGTTAAATTTTTGATAGTAATTTTCTTTTTCCTTTTTTCACAGCACATACAGCACTACTGTTGGCCCAGGTTCTGGAGCAGTCCTTCATCTGACAGCCACGGACCCGTCCCAGCCATCCAGCAGCGCAGCAGCAAGTGGGCCTTCCACAATAACTGGACACCAGGGAGCTGGTCCATCAGGTCTTCCCCTTTCGCAGTCTTCTTCATTGCCCCCTTTTTTTTGGGCTCCTCCCGGCAGCGGCAGAGGGCTTTGAACAGGTCACTCATGCTGGAGTTTTTGCACTTGGGCTCGGTTTTACACGACGCAATCAAGGCTTTGGGTGACCGAATGGATGTTTCACATAACCTCTTGAATGCACGTATCCAGGAGGTCAGCAAAAGCCTTGATCAAGTGAAAGCCGACCACCAGAGGCCAGCACATAAATTTTTTAATCAAATTGAGCAGGGCATGTCGGAACACCTTACTCCTGATCTCCAGCTGAGTGTCATGCAGGCCTGCAATGCTGCTTACGTGCAGGCTATGCAGCAGAGTCGGTATTTCCAGCAGACAGTGGCGGCATATCCACCTGTGCCTTCACTGTCACGATTGTCCTCAATGCCGACCTCTGCTGCATCCCACTGCACGGCCACCTCAATTCCTTCCACAGCCGGACACCACTACAGCACCACCATGCCGAGTGCAGTTGGACATCCCACTGCCACCACCATGACATCCGCTGCTCCTGCTTGGACCTCCTCCACTGACACCATGATGCAGCAGGACACTGGCATGGCCTTCCGTACCGCCACCTCCATGATGCAGCAGGACCCTGGCATGGCCTTCCATACCGCCACCTCCACGATGCAGCAGGACCCTGGCATGGCCTTCCGCTCTACAAGCGCTATGGACTCTGGCATGGCCTTCTGCTCTACAAGCGCTATGGACTCTGGCATGGCCTTCCGCTCTACAAGCACTATGGACTCTGGCATGGCTGCACGCTCTACGAGCGCTATGGACTCTGGCATGGCTGCATGCTCTACGAGCACTATAGACTCTGGCATGGCTGCACGCTCTACGAGCACTATGGACTCTGGCATGGCTGCACGCTCTACAAGCACTATGGACTCTGGCATGGCTGCACGATCTATGAGCACTATGGACTCTGACACAGTGCAGCCGGCCCCTGACAGGTCACCCGCCACCACGCAACGCCATATGAGCACACCAAGACCTCCCACAACCAGGCAAACAAAAAAAACACAGAAAAAAAACAGAGGACTCTTAGCATTCCTCCCCCTTCACCGCCCAATGTGTCTGTAATGTCAGGTTTGTCTCACCCTTCCAGTGCTTCTCAAGCCTCTCATGTGTCAAGCCCCATCCCCGAACTTCCAGACCCTTCTAGTTTCATTGCCCCTTCTCCTGCCACCTCTGCGTCGTCCACGGTTAGCCAGGCCTCAGTTCTTCACCCCCCCCGTTTACATCACTCTAACCCAAGCCGGCGCAGTAAATACATTTTTGAGTTGTTTACAAAATAAAAAAAGTTTGATTTGCCACAATTATGTTTGGTTTATTGTGTCTTCCGCCTCTGGCAACACACACCGTGCGCCAAGAAACTTCGCCACACACTTACTTTTTGGGCCACATCATATCTCCAGTAGTTAAAAATAAAAAGACTGCAGCTTTGTGTGTCTTTAGTATACAGATATGAGGTGGGCCAAAAAATCTGACATGTATCTCCATAATCTCTTTTTGTCTGTGCCTTGTGCGGCAGGCTGAAGAGAAAATGGTGGAAATACAGTGCAGACCTCTACTGAACAGGTCAGGTGTCAAAAAACTCATTAGTTATGACACCTGACCTGTTGAGTAGGGAACTGCCTTGTATAACCACCATTTTCTCTTCTTTACACATAATCTATTACACACAAATTGAGGGACAATGGTGGTCACACACTACATATCTATGCTCACCTGAACAGGTGTCAGAAATAGTGAATTCATGAGCCTGTATATGTTTATCGTTCATCATGAATTCATTATTTCTGAGAACCATAAATAAATAAGGGAGCACCACAATTGGGGAGGGAAAATCAAAATCATGTCAATACAATAATTATAGGGGTGCAATTCAATGCATGGCCAAATAACATGATATATAAGGAAAAGGAAAATGTAGCCACGTAAAAAGAATGCACACCCAACAGGATATGGACCAAAAATGATCAGAAAATACAAAAATTTATTGAAACAGAGACCACAACATTACAATAAAAACATATTAAAATATAGCGACCACACCCCTGACCCCAGGACAAAATGTTAAACAATGGACGGTAAAGTTGTAACACACAAGGAATAATGATATGTCACACAATAATTAGCTGTGATACGACACTAAGTGACTTCGGACCCTATATGGGTATATAATAATACAGAAAATACAAAAATACAAGGGGTCTGGGCATCCCCAGACAAACCTATACAAAACCCCAATGAGTCAAACGGCACAATAATACCAATAAGGTATAAAAGGTAAGGCAATAAAGAATAGAAAAATAGCCTAATAAAGGAGTCCAATGACCCTGGTTTATGAGACAATGCTCATATCAATGTGGTAATGTGCCATGATAGTGAAAAGCACACAAAAGTATAGGATAAGTCACCTAGTCAGGTAGTCCAGTCTGTGGTAAACCGTCAGCTGATAGAGACCAATGAGGGAAAATGATCCCGGGATCCAAAGGGGTGTGGGGAGAGCCCCACGCGTATCGCTGCTGAGCGCAGCTTCGTCAGGGGAAGTAATGACGAGACGGTAGGGAGGGCTTAAGTAGCGGTTAGGAGTGACATAGATTACTAGCAGGTGGGTAGCGGGTGCCCAGGTAAATACCTTAATTGAGAACGGGGAACGAGGATATCCTCTGGCGCCGGTCAGAAGGTGTGACGAGAAAGTGAAAATGAAAGTGCACTCATGCGCACATCGTTCGTTGCTGGCCAGCAGGGGGCGCAGGCGCACAACACATCGCTCATGATAAAGCTGATGTGTTGTACGGAAAGCTGGTGGAGCCAAAGGACAGGGCAAAAAACGCCCAAATAAGCTATAATGGTGACACATAAGCGCATATGAAAATACTAAAAACCCCAGCTTGGATAGTGAATAGGCAGCAATCTTTCGACACGGCGCATATAGATAAAAAAGAGAGAGCAGAATGATGATCCACAGGTACAAAAAGTATATAGGGACCCACTGTATAACACTGATGGGACATAGATAATATAGCCCGCAATATCAAGAACAAGAAGAAAAAAACAATGAACGAATTTATTAATAAACAAAACATATAAACGATATGATGGCAAGAGACCACATCTAAGAGCCAAATATGATCAAAATAAGATTAGTTGCCCACATCAGCCAAAAAGCAAACAAATGTAAGCGTGAATAGGCATAGAACATAGCCAAAACATGAGGACAGAAACCGAATACCAAAAAGCCCAGACTAAAAAAATGAACTATAATTATCAAGTGAGGCCCGTGAGAATATGCAGAGCACTTGCAGCATCAGGTATGAAATATGTCCAGGCCGATGTGCAGGGGTAAGACCCACAAGAAGTCTAATGTCCATAAGATAAAGGACAAAAACTTCCTTAATACGGAGGCAGGATTGACGTGAAGAATCCGGCCAGAACTTAAAGTGTCTCCTCAGTCTATGTTGGTGTCAGAGCGCAGGAGTATCCATCCCAAAGGATAATCCCAGGAAGCTGGTAAAGAGTAATTCCTCATTCAGCCCGGTGGGAGAAAGACTTCGTAAATTGAAGATCCACCGGGACTCGATTTGGAGCAGAAGTTTCCTGAGGTTGCCTCCTCTGGGGCTGGTGAAAACCTTCTGTAAGCCAAAAAATGAGATGTGAGACGAAGAGCCACCATGTACCGTCAGAAAGTGCGATGCAACCGGAGATACCACCCTGCCCTTTCTAATATCAGATGCTGCCAGATGAATTGTGGACAAATGCTTCTGCGCCCTCTTTCTAAACTCCTGGGACGTTTGGCCTACATACACCATATAGCATGGGCAAATAATGGCGTAGATTACATTGGTCATTTTACAATTGATGTACGAAGTGAGACGATGTGATTTTGAGTACAAAGGATTAATAAATTGGTCTTTTGTGACAGGGACATATTGGCAGACACTACAGCCCCCACAGGGGAATGAACCCCTCAAACGTATGCCCCGGTTCAGGTTAATAGTAGGGCGAGAGAAGTGACTCTTGGTCAAAATATCACCAAGGTTTGGAGCCCTTTTGGCTGTCAGGGCAGGACGAGGAGTGACTAAGGTAGAGGTCTGTGTGTCAGTGGTAAGGATGTCCCAGTGAGATGTAAGGACATTTCTTACCCGGTCCCACTGATCGTTGAAATCCATGATGAAGCGGACCCCAGCATCCTGATGGCGAGTACTGGAAGAGATCAACAAATCCTGGTTAGAGTCCCTGGCCCTTTGGAAGGCCTGGGAAATAGTTTTTTTCGGGTAACCCCGTTGCCTAAACCTGGATGTAAGGGCCCTAGATTGTGCACAAAAATCTTCGTCCAAAGTACAGTTTCGACGAACCCTCAAAAATTGGCCAACAAGGATGCCCCTCCTGGTATGTAAAGGATGGAAACTGTCATACCTGAGCAGGCTGTTCGTCGCAGTAGGCTTACGATATAAGTCCGTAATCAGATGCCCATTGTTGATAAGGACCCTTAAATCCAGGAAGGTTACTGTCACCTGTGAAAGAGAATGTGTCAGGGTGATGTTCAAGTTGTTATTATTTAGTTCTTTAAGGAAATCCAGGCACTCCTGCTCTGTACCTGTCCACAAAAAGAAAACATCGTCAATAAAGCGATGCCAATGCTGGACATATGTTTTGAAGGCCTCAGAGTGGTAAACGGTGGTTTCCTCCCACCACCCTAAAAAAATGTTTGCGAATGCCGGTGCGCACCGCGCCCCCATGGCCACGCCTGATACTTGCCGAAAAAACATACGGTCAAACAAAAAATAATTGTGATGTAAAATAAAGTGTAGCAAATCAATCACAAAAGAGTCATGAAACCAGTCAGAAGTATCCAATCTACTGAGGAAATGCCCCACTGCATGCAATCCGTCAAGGTGGTTAATGTTTGAATAAAGCGATTCAACATTGCAAGTCACCAGGAATGTTTGGTACGGGCACACTATGTCGCGGCACATACTGATGAAATGGGCCGAGTCCTAGTGTAGGAAGGTAGAGAAGTGGCCAGCGGTTGTAAAAAGAAATCAACATACACGTTGGCCCTCTCACAGAGACTACCTATGCTGGACACTATAGGGCATCCAGGAGGTGCCGTTAGACATTTGTGCCCCTTGGGGAGCAAATAAAAGGTAGGTATTACCGGAAATTCAACCCGCAGATATTGTTGTGTACTCTTGTTAATGATACCATAATCAAGGGCCCGGCTGAACAAAGAATGATATTTGGCCGAAAACGTCTCCGTGGGATCGGAGGGGAGTCTAGTGTAAAATCTATTGTCGTTTAGTTGTCTAAGAACTTCCGCTGTGTAGAGGCGAACAGGCCAAAGGACAACATTACCGCCCTTGTCCGCCTCCTTGATGATAAAGTCTTTGTTGTTTTTCAAAGAGGTAATTGCTCTCTTTTCACTGGGGGTGAGATTGCTAGGAACCCCCGAGGAAGGTGACAAAAGCAAAATATCTCTTCTGGCAAGTTCGAAAAAAATCTTCACGGCAGGGACCAGAGAAAAAGAAGGAGAAAAAACAGATTTGTTTTTGTATGGAAAGATGCTCCTACCTGGTCCATCCTCATTTTCATGCAAGAGATCCAGAAGGTCCTGGAGAGCCTGTTCCTCCATGGTGCCCAAGTTCTTCGCCACATCCGGTTTACGGTGGATGACCTGCAGGACTAATTTGCGGCAAAACAAGAATAAGTCTTTCACCAAAACAAATTTATCCAGGGCCCTGGTGGGTGAAAACGTAAGGCCCTTTTGTAATACAGATATTTCAGAGGCAGACAATGAATAATCATAGAGATTGATTACCTCTAGAAGGTCGTCTGGCATTGCAAGAGACTGATCCTTGGGGAGTGAAGGGGAAGCGTTCAATGACGTCGAGGCCTGTAAGGTCGGCGAAAGGGGGACTTGGGCCCCTTGGAGGCTTGTGTCCTTTTTCTTAGGACTCTTGTGTTTACCCCCTTGCCGCGTCCTGCGTCTAGATCGCTTCCCCCTGACGATAAAAAATCGCTCAAGCTTGTAGCCCCTATAGGCAGATCGTCTGTCAGGCTATCAACCTGATATGGCCCTGGTCCATTCAGCCGTCGTTGGTTGCCAGAATGTCTCCACTTAAATGCTGTTTTATTGTCAAAATCACCACGATCCCGTTGAAACTTTTTGCGCTTCCTGGCAATAACCTCTGCCTCAAATTTATCGAGGATATCCTTCAGTCTTGATTTGAAATCAGTGACTTGGGAATTGTCATATGTAACCAGCTTAGATTCCAAATCTCTAATCTGTGCCTTGGTGGAAATGAGGAGTTCTTTATCGTGTTCAAGGAGCAAAGAAATAAGGATATTGGAGCATCGAATTAAACCCTGCTCCCAAATATTCTTAAAAGATGGTGAGGGTTCCCAAGCGGGGAAAATTGGAACCCTCAGGCCCCGTGGGATAATAGAGGTCCTGGCGTATTCTTCCAGGCTCCGTATATTCCACCACAGACGGATGCCTGACTTATGTGACACAGTTAAGTCATTAGTCAATTTAGAGAAGTCAGATCCAGCAACTGGAATATCCTGCGTCTGAAAGATATTAGAGGAACAAGCCTGCCAGGACGCTTCACGAGTTTCCCAATCCATAAGGACAAAAGATCACCCCGGGACACCCACCACGCACGGGGTAAATCTTGAACTGCTACAGAAAAAGAAAACAATACAACATAATAAAAAGGAGAGTAACTCAAGGTCTCTGGAGAGATTAGGTTAAATTTCACTAGTAACACAACCCAAGATTATAATGAATCGTGTGCTACCCCATGAAAAACTTCAAAGAGAAGTTATAAACAATTGAGAACCATAAATAAATAAGGGAGCACCACAATTGGGGAGGGAAAATCAAAATCATGTCAATACAATAATTATAGGGGTGCAATTCAATGCATGGCCAAATAACATGATATATAAGGAAAAGGAAAACGTAGCCACGTAAAAAGAATGCACACCCAACAGGATATGGACCAAAAATGATCAGAAAATACAAAAATTTATTGAAAACAGAGACCACAACATTACAATAAAAACACATTAAAATATAGCGACCACACCCCTGACCCCAGGACAAAATGTTGAACAATGGACGGTAAAGTTGTAACACACAAGGAATAATGATATGTCACACAATAATTAGCTGTGATACGACACTAAGTGACTTCGGACCCTATATGGGTATATAATAATACAGAAAATACAAAAATACAAGGGGTCTGGGCGTCCCCAGACAAACCTATTTTCATATGCGCTTATGTGTCACCATTATAGCTTATTTGGGCGTTTTTTGCCCTGTCCTTTGGCTCCACCAGCTTTCCGTACAACACATCAGCTTTATCATGAGCGATGTGTTGTGCGCCTGCGCCCCCTGCTGGCCAGCAACGAACAATGTGCGCATGAGTGCACTTTCATTTTCACTTTCTCGTCACACCTTCTGACCGGCGCCAGAGGATATCCTCGTTCCCCATTCTCAATTAAGGTATTTACCTGGGCACCCGCTACCCACCTGCTAGTAATCTATGTCACTCCTAACCGCTACTTAAGCCCTCCCTACCGTCTCGTCATTACTTCCCCTGACGAAGCTGCGCTCAGCAGCGATACGCGTGGGGCTCTCCCCACACCCCTTTGGATCCTGGGATCATTTTCCCCCATTGGTCTCTATCAGCTGACGGTTTACCACAGACTGGACTATCTGACTAGGTGACTTATCCTATACTTTTGTGCGCTTTTCACTATCATGGCACATTACCACATTGATATGAGCATTGTCTCATAAACCAGGGTCATTGGACTCCTTTATTAGGCTATTTTTCTATTCTTTATTGCCTTACCTTTTATACCTTATTGGTATTATTGTGCCGTTTGACTCATTGGGGTTTTGTATAGGTTTGTCTGGGGACGCCCAGACCCCTTGTATTTTTGTATTTTCTGTATTATTATATACCCATATAGGGTCCGAAGTCACTTAGTGTCGTATCACAGCTAATTATTGTGTGACATATCATTATTCCTTGTGTGTTACAACTTTACCGTCCATTGTTCAACATTTTGTCCTGGGGTCAGGGGTGTGGTCGCTATATTTTAATGTCTTTTTATTGTAATGTTGTGGTCTCTGTTTTCAATAAATTTTTGTATTTTCTGATCATTTTTGGTCCATATCCTGTTGGGTGTGCATTCTTTTTACGTGGCTACGTTTTCCTTTTCCTTAGAATTCATTATTTCTGACACCTGACTTGATGAGTATAGATAGTGTGACAGTGATTGTCTTTTCAGTTTGTGTCCAATGGATACAGGAGAAGGGAATCATGACGCAATGACGTCAACAAGCTTACCAATAAAGCAACATGGCTGCCATTACTAACAGTATGTGGCCAGTGTTTTATATCAATATTTGTAAACTAAAACAAGGAGAGGAACAATTAGAGGTAAATTATGATATTAACATAATAACTAGCACCTCTGCTTTTATCACCCACTCCTGGTTTTGGATTACAAAAACTGATATTAAATACCGATCAAATACTGCCAGTTTTAGGACAGCCTTGGTTTGGAGAGGAAAAAGATAGGAGACACGGTCAACACAACCAGAGACATGGTCAACACAAACAAAACTAAAGTTTATTAATGAGAAATATTATTATCATTGTAGAAAATTACTGGTACAGATGTAATTACAACAGGACATTTACACAACATTGTCCTGCCATGACACACATCCAATATCTGAATAAAAAAAGGCAGCAAATTGGTCCCGCATGTGACCAACGGCTGCAGTTGACCGCAGCGGGTGATGCTGGAAATCGGGCAGTGGGTGTGCAACTGGTTCATCCAGCTCAATGTTGGGTTGCTCCTTAACCATTATATAATTGTGCAGAACCACACAGGCTTTGACCACCTCGTCGACTGTTTCCACCTTTAGATTTATGGCTGATGCAAGAATGCGCCATTTAGCGACCAGAATGCCAAAGGTACACTCTACTGTTCTTCGGGCCCTGGTCAGTCTGTAGTTAAAGATCCTTCTAGTGTGGTTCAAGTCCCAACTGGAATAGGGATTCAGTAGGTTTTCACACATCTGAAAGGCCTCATCCCCAACCATAACAAATGGCATCGGTGGACCTTGAGTGTTGGGGAGAGGTTGTGGCGGGGGGAAATTGAAATTGTTGCCATACACACGGCGGCCTCGTATCCGAGTTCTTGAAAGTCTGGGAATTGTTGTCACTAGGGTTGAGCGACTTTTGCTTTTTTAGGATCGAGTCGGGTTTCGTGAAACCCGACTGTCTCGAAAGTCGGATCGTGTGAAATCGGCCGATTATTGTGAAAAGTCGGGGGGCCGACCGAAACACAAAACCCAATAAAAGTCTATGAGGATATATATATATATTTTTTTTCTCTCTCTCTCTCTCTCTCTCCTCCATCCCTGCAAAGTTTGTGTTTCACTGTGCAAATCGCTATATCCCAAACGTTAACATGGAGGCTTTACCCCCTGTGACGCTGCACAAAGCAAGCCGGAACCTATGTCATCACGCTGCCCACACTCCTTCATTGGCGGAAAAAATGGCGGGGAAAGCGTCATATGAAACGCGACTTTGGCGCGAAGATCGCCGACCGCATGGCCGATCCCACAGTGGGATCGGGTCAGGTTTCATGAAACCCGACTTTGCTGAAAGTCGGCGACGTTTGAAAATGTCCGATCCGTTTCGCTCAACCCTAGTTGTCACTGTCAAAATCTCCAATGTCCACGGCGATGAAGCGACAGTTTGCATCAGCTATTGCCATGAGCACAACAGAAAAATATTTTTTGTAATTGAAGTACTCCGATCCTGTTCTGGCTGGTTTGATAATGCGGATGTGCTTTCCATCCACCGCTCCTAAACAGTTGGGGAAATCAAACACACTCCAGAATTTTTCCGCAATTTCAAGCCACATGTCGACGGTGGGTAGGGGTATAAACTCATCCCGAAGTACATTCCACAAAGCCCGGCAGGTGTCCACAACGATTCCGGACAGGGTGGATATTCCAAGCCAGTATTGGAAGTGGAGGGATGATAAACTCTCTCCGGTTGCCAGAAATCTGGAAGAAAAACAAACACAAAAAACATTACAATCTATTATTTTTATGGTGTGGTTACGCTAAAGAAAGAAAGGAAAATACCCCAAAAATACATGTCAGAAAATACTAAATTTGGACTGTCATTGGTTTAGATTTTGAACGTACCTTAATGTAACCAGCAGACGTTCCTCCGGTGGAATCGCTCTACGGAGCTGGGTGTCCTGTCGCCATATGGCTCCTTGGACACGAGAAAGCAAATCCCGGAACGAGTCTTGTGACATCCTTGTGTATTCCTGGAATTTCTCCAGGTTGGCATTAAGCTCGGCATAGAGCGTGTGATAGGCTCCACGGCTCTCATGTAGTTCGATAATGGGGTGCCTCCAAAAACTCCTACGTTGTCTCCTTCTCCATCTTTCGCGATTTCTGTCTTGCTCCCAAGCAAAAGCACAGGCAAGAAACAGCTTGAAGCTGAAATCCAGGTTGAAATAAAAGCTCTCCATGCGAAGATCCATCATGACACAGGATACAGTAGCAAACTGTTAAAATTTCAGTAGCCCTAGGGTCTATATATAGAGATCCCATAATACACGCCCTCTGTAGTCCCATTGGCGGTGTCTGGTTATCTTGATTTTTCTCTTGTGAAATTTCTCATGCGCACCAAAAATGCAAACGCAGGAAAAAACGCATATAAACGCGTACAAACGCAGCGTTTTTTTAACCGCATGCGACAACGCATGCGTCTAAAAAACGCCACGTTTGTACGCATTTATATGCATTTTTCCACCACTTGCGGATGCGTTTTAAACTCTGCGGATTTAAACGCTAATGTGAAACTAGCCTTAGTCTATGAGAAATTTACTCTGCCGGGACTGAGCGTCTCCGCATCGTAAATAGACCTGCTGCGGTCTGTAATGACGCGCCGCATGTCTGGATGCGCAGGTCTGCTGCCTGCATCTCTGAACGCATAGTGGAGATGGGATTTCATGAAATCCCCTCCACTATGCTGTAACATCTGGATGCTGCGGGTTTGACACTGAGGCTGTACGCAGCGTCAAACCCGCAGCGTTTCATGACCGTGGAAATACAGCCCAATGGTTCCTGTGATACTTTAGATCGCTCCCAAGTGAATAGCATTGTTACATTTGGTGCTAGAAGTGCGAGCAGTGTTCCAGGGAACACATGTGACTATTTGACTATTACAGAAGTACTGCATGTCATGGGTGAAGGCGGATCTAGGCCAGGAAGCAGCATCAGACAGCATAGAGGACCACCTGATTAAACACCTAGTGCAAGCCCAACCACTACAACAGCAACAGCTTGTATAACAGGAGACAAGTATGTTGCTTATGCAAAAAATCCAGCACCACCATCAACAGCAGCAGCAGATTTAATTACTCACAAAGGTCGTTAGTGGTACGGCGGCAGCTCCGACTCCAAGGTCAGCTGATGAGTCTTCTATCAGGAAGGTGGTGAGAACAGCCTTGCAGAAAATTATCCCAGGTGATGATATAGAGGCCTTTTTAACCATTTTTGAAATGGTCACTGATAGGGAGAAACTCCCACCAGAGAAGTAAGAAGAAGTTCTGATGCCTTACCAAACAAGGGAGCCAGAAAAGGCCTATTATGATTTAGCCTTACATGACACCAAAGAATATGTGAAATTGAAAACAGAAACTTTGGGGTGACAATGTCTGTCTGTTTTATCTGTTGCACCTTGTCCAAAAGTGGTTGCAGCCAGAATTCTCTACCCCAGCGTTTGTGCATTCTCTTCCGAGCTCGATGCAGACTTGGGTTGCCCAGGAAGATCCTCAGAATGCCAATGACTTGGTTGGACTGGTCGAAAGGTATAAGGAAATTGGTCATTCCTTGGGGTGGCAACTCACTACATACTGGGGGTCTTGTTATGACCCCAATGGCAGAGGGTCTCAAAAATAATTACTAAGTCTGCAAACACAAAAAACCAGCTCATAGGGCAGTGGTAACTGAGCTGACCATATATCTAATCCTAGCACCACAAATAGCAGCAGCCGGGGAACGTGCCTACGTTGGTTCTAGACGTCTCGCGCCAGCCGGAGAACTAACTAACCCTAGAAGGGAAAAGAAAGACCTTTCTTGCCTCCAGAGAAAAGACCCCAAAAGTTGGATACAAGCCCCCAACAAATAATAACGGTGAGGTAAGAGGAAAAGACAAACGTAAGAATGAGCTAGGTATTTAGCAAAGAGAGGCCCACTAGCTAATAGCAGAATATAGTAAGATGACTTATATGGTCAGCAAAAACCCTATCAAAATATCCACGCTGGATATTCAAGAACCCCCGAACCGTCTAACGGCCCGGGGGGAGAACACCAGCCCCCTAGAGCTTCCAGCAAGGTCAGGAATCACATTTAGTACAAGCTGGACAAAAATGAGAGCAAGCAAATAACCAAAAAACAAGAAGCAGGACTTAGCTTAATTTTGCACGAACCCGGACCAGCAGACAGGAGCAAACAGAAAGGATCTGATTACAACGATGCCAGGCACTGGACTAAGGATCCAGGAAGCTTATATAACAACTCCCCTGGACTAACGACCCAGGTGGGTGCCAAACTGAGGAAAGACAATCCCAGAGTCATATCACTAGTAACCACAAGAGGGAGCCAAAAAGTCTAATTCACAACAGTACCCCCCCTTAAGGAGGGGTCACCGAACCCTCACCAAGACCACCAGGGCGATCAGGATGAGCAGCGTGAAAGGCACGAACTAAATCGGCCGCATGCACATCAGAGGCAACCACCCAGGAATTATCCTCCTGACCATAGCCCTTCCACTTGACCAGATACTGAAGCCTCCGTCTGGAGAGACGAGAATCCAAGATCTTCTCCACCACGTACTCCAACTCGCCCTCAACCAACACCGGAGCAGGAGGCTCAACAGAAGGAACCACAGGTACAACGTACCGCCGCAACAAAGACCTATGGAACACGTTGTGAATGGCAAACGACACCGGAAGATCCAAGCGAAAGGACACAGGATTAAGGATTTCCAATATCTTGTAAGGACCGATGAAGCGAGGCTTAAATTTAGGAGAGGAGACCTTCATCGGAACAAATCGAGAAGACAGCCATACCAAATCCCCAACACGAAGTCGGGGACCCACACCGCGGCGGCGGTTGGCAAAACGCTGAGCCTTCTCCTGTGACAACTTTAAGTTGTCCACCACATGATTCCAGATCTGCTGCAACCTATCCACCACAGAATCTACCCCAGGACAGTCAGAAGGCTCAACATGTCCCGAGGAAAAACGAGGGTGGAAACCAGAGTTGCAGAAAAATGGCGAAACCAAAGTAGCGGAACTAGCCCGATTATTAAGGGCAAACTCAGCCAACGGCAAGAAGGTCACCCAATCATCCTGATCTGCCGAAACAAAACACCTCAAATAAGCCTCCAGAGTCTGATTAGTTCGCTCCGTTTGTCCATTAGTCTGAGGATGAAAGGCAGACGAAAACGACAAATCAATGCCCATCCTAGCACAAAAGGATCGCCAGAACCTGGAAACAAACTGGGATCCTCTGTCAGACACAATATTCTCAGGAATGCCATGTAAACGAACCACATTCTGAAAGGACACAGGAACCAGATCGGAAGAGGAAGGCAGCTTAGGCAAAGGCACCAAATGGACCATTTTAGAAAAGCGATCACACACCACCCAGATGACAGACATGCCCTGAGACACCGGGAGATCTGAAATGAAATCCATGGAAATGTGTGTCCAAGGCCTCTTCGGGACAGGCAAGGGCAAGAGCAACCCGCTGGCACGAGAACAGCAAGGCTTAGCTCGAGCACAAGTCCCACAGGACTGCACAAATGACCGCACATCCCGTGACAAGGAAGGCCACCAAAAGGACCTAGCCACCAGATCTCTGGTGCCAAAAATTCCCGGATGCCCTGCCAACACCGAGGAATGAACCTCGGAAATGACTCTGCTGGTCCACTTATCAGGAACAAACAGTCTGTCAGGTGGACAAGAGTCAGGTCTACCAGCCTGAAATCTCTGCAACACACGTCGCAAATCAGGAGAAATGGCCGACAAGATAACTCCCTCTTTAAGAATACCAACTGGTTCTGCGACTCCAGGAGAGTCAGGCACAAAGCTCCTTGAAAGAGCATCAGCCTTCACATTCTTTGAACCTGGTAAATACGAGACCACAAAGTCAAAACGGGAGAAAAACAATGACCAGCGGGCCTGTCTAGGATTCAGGCGTTTAGCAGACTCGAGATACATCAAATTTTTGTGATCAGTCAAGACCACCACACGATGCTTAGCACCCTCGAGCCAATGATGCCACTCCTCAAATGCCCACTTCATGGCCACCAACTCCCGATTGCCAACATCATAATTCCGCTCAGCAGGCGAAAACTTCCTAGAGAGGAAAGCACATGGTCTCATTACCGAGCAACCAGGGCCTCTCTGCGACAAAACGGCCCCTGCCCCAATCTCAGAAGCATCCACTTCGACCTGAAAGGGAAGTGAGACATCAGGCTGGCACAAAACAGGCGCCGAAGTAAACCGGCGCTTCAACTCATGGAACGCCTCCACGGCTGCAGGAGCCCAGTTAGCAACATCAGAACCTTTCTTGGTCATATCCGTCAAAGGTTTAACAACGCTAGAAAAATTAGCGATAAAACGACGGTAGAAGTTAGCAAAACCCAAGAACTTCTGAAGACTCTTAACTGACGTGGGTTGAGTCCAATCATGAATAGCTCGGACCTTGACTGGGTCCATCTCCACAGCAGAAGGGGAAAAAATAAACCCCAAAAAGGGAACCTTCTGTACTCCAAAGAGACACTTTGAGCCCTTAACAAACAAAGCATTCTCACGCAAAACCTGAAACACCATCCTGACCTGCTCCACATGTGAGTCCCAATCTTCAGAGAAAACCAGAATATCATCCAGATAAACAATCATAAATTTATCCAGATACTTCCGGAAAATATCATGCATAAAGGACTGAAACACTGAGGGAGCATTAGAGAGCCCAAAAGGCATCACCAAGTACTCAAAATGACCTTCGGGCGTATTAAATGCTGTCTTCCATTCATCTCTTTGCTTAATGCGCACAAGGTTGTACGCACCACGAAGATCTATCTTGGTGAACCACTTGGCACCTTTAAGCCGGGCAAACAAGTCCGACAACAGAGGCAAAGGATACTGAAATTTAACAGTGATTTTATTCAGAAGCCGATAGTCAATACAAGGTCTCAAAGATCCATCCTTCTTGGCCACAAAAAAGAATCCCGCACCAAGAGGGGAAGAGGATGGACGGATATGCCCCTTCTCCAGAGACTCCTTGATATACGAACGCATTGCGGCATGCTCAGGTACAGACAGATTAAATAGTCTTCCTTTAGGAAATTTACTACCTGGAATCAAATTTATGGCGCAGTCACAGTCCCTATGAGGAGGCAGAGCACTGGACCTGGACTCGCTGAATACATCCTGATAATCAGACAAATACTCAGGAACTTCCGAAGGAGTAGAGGAAGCAATAGACACCGGCGGGGAATCAGCATGAATTCCCTGACAGCCCCAACTTGACACAGACATTGCCTTCCAATCCAAGACTGGATTGTGGGTCTGTAACCATGGCAGACCCAAAATGACCAAATCATGCATTTTATGCAGAACAAGAAAACGAATCACCTCCCGATGTTCAGGAGTCATGCACATGGTTACCTGCGTCCAAAACTGCGGTTTATTTTCCACCAATGGCGTAGCATCAATACCTCTGAGAGGAATAGGATTTACCAACGGTTCAAGAACAAAACCACAGCGCTTGGCAAATGACAGATCCATAAGACTCAGGGCAGCACCTGAATCCACAAACGCCATAACAGGGTAAGAAGACAATGAGCAAATTAAAGTCACAGACAAAATAAATTTAGGTTGCAAATTACCAATGGCGACAGGACTAACAACCCTTGTTAGGCGTTTAGAGCATGCTGATATAACATGTGTAGAATCACCACAGTAAAAACACAACCCATTCTGACATCTATGATTTTTCCGCTCATTTCTAGTCTGAATTCTATCACATTGCATTAAATCAGGTGTTTGTTCAGACAACACCACCAGAGGATTAGCGGTTTTGCGCTCCCGGTCAATTTGAATAGCCAGCGCCATGGAATCATTCAGACTTGTAGGAATGGGGAAACCCACCATCACATTCTTAATGGCTTCAGAAAGGCCATTTCTGAAATTTGCGGCCAGAGCACACTCATTCCACTGAGTAAGCATGGACCATTTCCGAAATTTTTGGCAATACACTTCAGCTTCATCCTGGCCCTGAGAAATAGCCAGCAAGACTTTTTCTGCCTGAACTTAAAGATTGGGTTCCTCGTAAAGCAATCCGAGCGCCAGAAAAAATGCATCAATATTTGCCAATGCCGGATCTCCTGGCGCTAGCGAGAAAGCCCAATCCTGAGGGTCGCCCCGTAAAAAAGAGATAACAATTTTAACTTGCTGAGCTGAATCTCCAGATGAACGGGGTCTCAGAGATAGAAACAATTTACAATTATTCCTGAAATTCCTAAACTTAAATCGGTCTCCAGAAAACAGTTCAGGAATAGGTATTTTAGGTTCAGACATTGGACTACTGGTAACAAAATCTTGTATGCCCTGCACACGAGCAGCAAGCTGGTCTACACATGTAATCAAGGTCTGGACATTCATGTCTGCAGCAAGCACAAGCCACTCAGAGGTAAAGGGGAGGAAGAGAGGAAAAAAAAAAAAAAAACTCAGAATTTCCTTTCTTAGAATCCTACTTCAGCAATGCATTAAACATTCAATGTTGGCCTGGCATACTGTTATGACCCCAATGGCAGAGGGTCTCAGAAATAATTACTAAGTCTGCAAACACAAAAAACCAGCTCATAGGGCAGTGGTAACTGAGCTGACCATATATCTAATCCTAGCACCACAAATAGCAGCAGCCGGGGAACGTGCCTACGTTGGTTCTAGACGTCTCGCGCCAGCCGGAGAACTAACTAACCCTAGAAGGGAAAAGAAAGACCTTTCTTGCCTCCAGAGAAAAGACCCCAAAAGTTGGATACAAGCCCCCAACAAATAATAACGGTGAGGTAAGAGGAAAAGACAAACGTAAGAATGAGCTAGGTATTTAGCAAAGAGAGGCCCACTAGCTAATAGCAGAATATAGTAAGATGACTTATATGGTCAGCAAAAACCCTATCAAAATATCCACGCTGGATATTCAAGAACCCCCGAACCGTCTAACGGCCCGGGGGGAGAACACCAGCCCTCTAGAGCTTCCAGCAAGGTCAGGAATCACATTTAGTACAAGCTGGACAAAAATGAGAGCAAGCAAATAACCAAAAAACAAGAAGCAGGACTTAGCTTAATTTTGCACGAACCCGGACCAGCAGACAGGAGCAAACAGAAAGGATCTGATTACAATGATGCCAGGCACTGGACTAAGGATCCAGGAAGCTTATATAACAACTCCCCTGGACTAACGACCCAGGTGGGTGCCAAACTGAGGAAAGACAATCCCAGAGTCATACCACTAGTAACCACAAGAGGGAGCCAAAAAGTCTAATTCACAACAGGGTCTCCTTGATGGGTGGAAGCTAAAAGGAGGTACGATGTACAAAGTCATAGGGAGCTGCAGAGGCCATGCCGAGGGTCTCATCAGGAGACATAATTTGCTGGAAATGACATGGCAGAGGTCATTGTCCCCTGAACACCGAGCAAATGAACTCTAGCATGAGTTCATTCGCTGCTGTTTATTCTACTTATAATCAGCTTGCAGGACGAACCCCAAGTTTGTTCTGTAAAAGAGAATAGTCTGCAAATGACTGGACTACTATACTCAGGAAGTTTGCTGACCCTGGAGAGGATCATCCTCCCTCTCCAATTGATCCCTTGGAAGAAGATGGGCATCCTCTGCATTCACAGGGATGCTAAACACTATCCAGTGGCCAGAGTGGTCATTGAGATGGCCTGAAGAAATGAATCCCATGAGGTCAGTATGGTCCAGGATTTATTGCACCTAATTATCATGTTGACACCATCTTTATTATATGGGTTTGCTGCATCCTGGGAGTGCACTAGTTCAGAGACCTGGACAGGTAAGCACTGCAGTCAATTTGTGCTGCATTAGCATCTAACTATCATAGACCTGGACTTTGTATTGTTTTGGGACTTTAGGGAAAGAGGCAAAGACCTCGATTACTTGGATAAGACATAGGTTAGTCCTAAAGAAGTCTCATCAACCCCAGAGTCTGACGGGTTTCCTTTCTGTGCAGTGCAATGGTTGGAGATAAAGAGGCAGTATCCCTGGAGGCCAATATTATTTAGATTGGGTCCACTCTACATAAGGACCTAACTCTAAAAGAATAGTTCAACAAGGGTAAAGTTATAAACTGCATAAAACAGTACTGACACCAGTATTCCTAATTTTTATGATGAGTGGGAACTTATTGTACCCGGTTACTAAGGTCAGAAAGGAAATAGTGAGCAATTATTGGTACCCGGACCTTATAGTTGGAGGGTATTAGACAGGGTCCATTCACATGTCTTGGATGGCTATTTGGGTGTCGACAAAACCCAAGAATGGTTCATGTGGAGTTTCCTTTGGCTCAGATGTCACCTGGAAATCCTAAGGTCTTGTAGGTCCTGTGCCACCTGCCAGCTAACTTCTCCCATCCCTCACTTCCATAATCCCCTCATGCCACTATCCATCAAGGAATGGCAAGAAAGGGACCCAGTTAAAACTCCCTTTTGCAGGGTAAGCCAGAGGGGGAAATTGCTATCCATGTGCCGCATTATTGTGACACATGGCGTCATCTGGGAACATCGCTAATTGTACTGATTTTCCCAGGCGCCAGTATGTGTCTCACTGTGTCACACATCTGTGTGTCATCAGTCTGCATATGTGCAGGATGTTTTGTGGACGGTGCTGCAGACAAAAAATTGACATGTCAGTGTGTTTTCTACACAGACACACTGTCCATAGAAACATGCTAACATGTGCACAGACCTATTGATTTGAATGGGTCTATGTTTAATTGTCTCCGGTACATATAGAAACTGTCACCACAGGTATCGGAGACACTGGCAGGTGAGGAATGCCTAAGTCACTGGCTTTTCTACTAAGAGACAGAACTAGTTTAATTTTCTGTTGACATAGGCACATGAAGACTATCTTTTTTTGCAGGACAAGGTGAACTGTTTAATGGTGACATCCATTTGATTAAAAAGCACAATTCCACTTTTTTTGTTTTTGATTTTACAGCATTCACTGTATGGCAAAAATGATCTGGCAAAAAGATTGTCCAGGTCAGTATCATTGCGATAATATTGAACACGTATAAATTTTATTTTTTATTTCAGTGGTTAAAAGAATATTTGAAAACTCAGGAAAAAAGTTGCTCCTGTCTCATTTTCAGAGACCTATAACATTTTAAATTTTTGGCTAATGGAGCATTGTGAGGTTTTTTTTTTTATCCCTGAGCTGCTGTTTAAAGTGATAGAATTTTGAGTTCGATACGATGTTTTGATTACTTGATTGAGTGCATTTTTGCTGTGTTGAGGTGGCCGAAAAACAGCACTTCTGGTGTTTAGATTTTTTCCCATTATGCTTAATGATCAGGTTATTTTATTTTATATTTTGATAGATTGGACTTTTACATATTTACATATGCCACATACAAATATATATATATATATATATATATATATATATATATATATATATATATATATATACTTCTCAAAAACATAAAGGGAACACTAAAATACCACATCCTAGAAATTACTGAATGAAATATTCCAGTTGCAAATCTTTATCCATTACATAGTAGAATGCGTTGAGAACAATTAAACATAAAAATGATCAATGTAAATCAAAATAAATATCCAATGGAGGTCTGGATTTGGAATGATACTCAAAATAAAAGTGTAAAATCAAATTATAGGTTGATCCAACTTCAGTGGAAATGCCTCAAGACAAGGAAATGATGCTCAGTAGTGTGTGTGGCCTCTACATGCCTGTATGACTTCCCTACAACACCTTGGCATGTTCCTGATGAGACAGCGGATGTTCTCCTGAGGAATCTCATCCCAAACCTTGATTAAAGAATCAGTCAGCTCCTGGTCAGTCTATGTTGCAACGTGGCATTGGTGGATGGAACGAGACATGATGTCCCAGATGTGCTCTATTGGATTCAGGTCTGGGAATTGGGCAGGTCAATCAATAGCATCAATGCCTCCATCATGCAAGAACTGCTGACACACTTCAGCCACATGAGGCCTAGCATTGTCATGCATCAAAGGGAACCCAGGGCCCACTTCACCTTCATATGGTCCCACAATGGGTCTAAGGATCTCATCCCGGTACTTAGTGGCAGTCATTGTACCTCTGGCTTGCACATGCAGGGCTGTGCAGTCCTCAAAAAATGCCTTCCCACACCATTACTGACCTACTGGCAAACTAGTCATGCTTGGGGATGTTGAAGGCAGCAGATCGTTCTTCACAGCATCTCCAGAGTCTGTCACGACGGTCACATGTGCTCAGTGTGAGCATGCTCTCATCCATAAATAGCACAGGGTACAAATTTTGAATCTGCCAATCTTGTTATTCTCTGGCAAATGCCAATCACCCTGCACTGTGTTAGGTTTGAAGCATAATACCCACTTGTGAATGTTGGGCATTCGTACCATCCTCATGAAGTCTGCATGACAGTGTAAGCAGACACGTGGATATTATTGGCCTGCTAGAGGTCATTTTGCAGGGCTCTGGCACTGATCCTCCTGTTCCTCCTTGCACAAAGGAGTAGGTAGTGGTCCTGCTGCTGGGTTGTTGCCCTTCTACTACCCCCACAATTCCTTCTGTTGTACTGGTCTGTCTTTTGGTATCTGCTCCATGCTCTGGACACTGTGATAACAGACAAAGCTACCCTTCTTGCCACAGTTTGCATCAATGTGCCATCTTGGATGAGCTGCACTACCTGATCAACTTCTGTGGGTTGTAGACACCACCTCAAGCCACTGTACAGTACTTCTAGGGAAGAGAGCAATGACAAAATGCAAAAGTGACCAACACAACAGCCAAAACAGAAAAAGAGTCTGTGGACACCCCCTGCAGGACCACTCCGTTATAGGGATTGTCTTGGAAATTGCTTATCATTGCCACCTGTTAACCATTCCATTTGCATAACAGCAGGAGAAATTGATTGACAATCGGGGATAACTGGATGGGTTGATTTCACAGAAGTGTCATTGACTTGGAGTTACATCATGTTGTTTAAATGTTCCCTTTATTTTTTTGAGCACTATATATAAACTATATTTTTTTACTTTTTCATATTTTTAAAATCATTTACAGGGATTGTCATATGAACAAAATACATTTTAATTAATAGATCTTGGAGTAAAAATAAGTTCTGCAATTTGATGTGTTAAAAAATAAGTTCCTGTGCTGAAATAATCTTATAAATGTGCTCCTGTTATGTACAGAGGCTGTCCCTGACCATGCAGAAACATGGTCTGATCATACCACATCTCTTGTACATGCGAGGAAGCAGGAGACAGTACTGCATGTGATCGCAAATGCTGTTTTCTGTGATGTTACACATGTTTAAAAATAACCTAATCTTTGGTATGGATATGATCAGAAGATCATATCAACACCAAAATGGTATCACTAAAAATGCCAGCTCTGCACACAAAAAATAAGCCCCCACCCAGCCCTGGATCACGATAAATGGAGACTCTACTGATCTCGGAAAGTGACATAATTTTTTTTTTTAACAAACTTTGGAGTTTTTTTCACCATTTATATAAAAAACAACCTATACATGTTTTGGTATGTACAAACTCATAATGACCTGGAAAATCATATTGGCTATTCAGTTTTAGCATTTGGTGAACATGGTAAAAACAAATTAAAAAAACAGTTGTGGAATTGCACTTTTTTTGCAATTTCACTGCCCTTGGAATTTTTTTCCCTTTTTCAAGTACGTGATATGGTAAAACCAATATTGTCGTTCAAAAGTCCAACTCGTCCTGCAAAAAACAATTCCTTCATAGCCATATTGACGGAAAAATTAAAATGTTATGGCTCAGAGAAGAAGGGGAGCGAAAAACAGAAAAACATAAATGTAAAAGTGATTGGGGTGAAGGGGATAAGGTTTTTAAAATAGACTTTTTAACACTTAGACTTTTTAAAAGTTACACTGAATATTCAATAGGAAAAGTCAATAACAGATTTGAATGAGTAATGTGACTGTTTACCTAGTTATAACATACTAAAATTCTATAGACTTTATGTTCACATTAGTACACAATAATATTTTTAAACGTCGACGACTGCTGAGATACAGTGGAGAAAAAAGTATTTAATCAGCCTCCAATTGTGCGAGTTCTCCCACTTAAAAAGATGAGAGAGGCCTATAATTGACATTATTGGTAGACCTTGTGCAAGTTCTCCCACTTAAAAAGATGAGAGAGGCCTATAATTGACATTATTGGTAGACCACAACTATGAGAGTCAAAATGAGAAAACAAATCCAGAAAATCACGTTGTCTGATTTGGCAAGATTCATTTAACAAATTATGATGGAAAATAAGTATTTGGTCATTAACCATAGTTCATCTCAATATTTTGTTACATATCCTTTGTTAGAAATGGCAGAAGTCAAACGTTTTCTGTAAGTCATTACAAGGTTGGCACACACTGTTGGTGATATATTGACCCATTCCCCCTTGTAGATCTCCTCTAGAGCAGTGATGTTCAGGGCCTGTCGCTGGGCAAAATGGGCTTTCAACTCCCTCCAAAGGTTTTCTATGAGGTTGAGATCTGGAGACAGGTTAGGCCACTCCAGGACCTTCATATGCTTTTTGATGATGTTGCCATGCTTCACAGTAGGTATGGTGTTCTTAGGATGCAACTCAGCATTCTGTCTCCTCCAAACATGATTAACTTTGTTTCTAACAAACAGTTCTACTTTGTTTTTATCAGATCATATGACATTCTCCCAATACTCTTCTGGATAATCCAAATGCTCTCTAGCAAACTTCATACGGGCCCGGACATGTACTGGCTTAGGCAGGAGGACACATCTGGCTCTGCAGGATCTGAGTCCCTGGCTTCGTAGTGTGTTACTGATGGTAGCTTTGTTATGGTGGTCCCAGCTCTATGCAGGTCATTCACTGGGTCCCACGTGTAGTTCTAGGATTTTTTCTCCCCGTTCTGTGATCGTTTTGACTCCACGGAGTGAGATCTTGCATGAAGCCCCAGATTGAGAAAGATCATCAGTGGTCTTGTATGTCTTCCATTTTGTTATTTTTGCTCCCACAGTTGATTTCATCACAACAAGCTGCATGCCTATTACAGATTCACTCTTCCCAGCCTGGTGTAGGGCTACAATTTTGTTTCTGGTGTCCTCCGACAGCTCTTTGGTCTTCACCATAGTGGAATTTAGAGTGTGACTGTTTGAGGTTGTGGACAGGCGTATTTTATACTGATAACAAGCTCAAACAGGTGCCATTACTACAGGTAATGAGTTGAGGAAAAAGGAGCATCTTAAAGAAGAAGTTACAGGTCTGTGAGAGCCACGGAAAGTTGCATATTTTAGGTGACCAAATACTTATTTTCCACCAAAATTTGCAAAATAAATTTAGCCAAATCAGACAAGGTGATTTTCTGGATTTGTTTTCTCATTTTGACATTTTGACATAGTTGTGGTCTACCTATGATGTCAATTACAGGCCTCGCTCATCTTTTTAAATGGGAGAACTTGCACAATTGGTGGCTGACTAAATACTTTTTCCCCATTGCATGTGGAGAGGACAGAGAGCATATCCCAACAGAGTAGATATAATTTCCCTTGTTGAAACCTCAATATTCTCCCAATAGAACTTACATCATAAGATAATACATATATTGAATTTAATGTGAGATTTTATATTCTAAAACATACACTGTATTTGCTTAAACATGATTTAGTGAAAGTAGCAACTAGTGGTGGTATTTAGTTAATAATCCTATCATTCATTCCTAAGCATTGCTTCAATTATGATATTCTACATTGATGTTTTACTTGTATATCTCTTTATAAAGCATAAAAGCCTTTTCTTCCATATGCAAATACAGTCAGAAGAAATGTGCCAGTGTTTTCATTATTTGAATCAGATTCAAAAGGATCTATGACCAACTAGAAGCAGCTGTAAAGCAGTGTAAGCAAATGCCATTACATTATACCTTAAGCTACACACTCTAATGGCACCACATCATTTTCAGCATATGTTTTTGTTTCTTGTTTGTCACAATGAGTATAGCATGGCTCTGCAGAAAATCCCTAGAAGGTATATAGTTCTAAATATTTTCTACACGCTAAGGAATTTTACAATCGAATTATAAAATGAAAATCAATCTACTGTATATAGTTGTACAGTGGGTATGGAAAGTTTTCATACCCCTTTAAATGTTTCACTCTTTATTTCATTGCAGCCGTTTGGTAAATTCAAAAAGGTTTATTTGTTTCACATTAATGTACGCTCTGCACCCCATCTTGACTGGAAAAGAAACAGAAATGTAGAAATTTTTACAAATTTAATTGAAAAGAAAAACTGAAATATTGCATGGTCATAAATATTCAGACCCTTTGCTCAGACACTAATATTTAAGTCACAGGCTGGCCGTTTCCATGTGATCCTCTTTGAGATGATTCTACTCCTTAATTGGAGATCAGCTGTGTTTAATTAAACTGATAGGACTTGATCTGGAAAGGTACACACCTGTCTATATAAGACAACACAGCTCACAGTGCATGTCAGACCAAATGAGAATCATGAGGTCAAAGGAACTGGCCAAGGAGCTCAGAGACAGAATTGTGGCAAGGCACAGATCTGGCCAAGGTTACAACAGAACTTCTGCTGCACTCAAGGTTCATAAAAGCACAATGGCCTCCATAATCCTGAAATGGTAGAAGTTTGGGACCACCAGAAGTCTTCCTAGACCTGGTCGTCCAGCCAAACTGAGCAATCGTGGGTGAAGAGCCTTGGTGATAGAGGTAAAGAAGAACCCCAAGATCACTGTGACTGAGCTCCAGAGATGAAGTAGAGAAATTGGAGAAAGTTCCACAAAATCAACAATAACTGCATCCATCCCCCAATCGGGTCTTTATGGCAGAGTGGCCTGACGGAAGCCTCTCCTCAGTTCAAGACATATGAAAAACGCATAGGGTTTGCTAAAAAACACATGAAGGACTCCCAGACTATGAGAAATAAGATTCTCTGGTCTGATGAGATGAAGATAGACTTTATTTGTGATAATTCTAAGTGGTATGTGTGGAGAAAACCAGGCACTGCTCATCACCTGCCCAATACAATCCCAACAGTGAAACATGATGGTGGCAGCATCATGCTATGGAGGTGTTTTTCAGCTGCAGGGACATGACGACTGGTTGCCATTGAAGGAAACATGAATGCCGCCAAGTTCAGAGATATCCTGAATGAAAACCTCTTCCAGAGTGCTCTGGACCTCAGACTTGGCCGAAGGTTCACCTTCCAACAAGATAATGACCCTAAGCACACAACTAAAATAACACAGAAGTGGCTTCAGAACAGCTCTGTGACCATTCTTGACTGGCCCAGCCAGAGCCCTGACCAAAACCGAATTGAGCATCTCTGGAGAGACCTAAAAATGGTTGTCCACCAATGTTCACCATCCAATATGACTGTTGTGAATTCTGCTCTTGGGCTCCCTCCGGTGGTTATAAGTGGTAGCGCTGCTGTCTTTGGATCGCAGCATTCATCAGGTGTGTCCACTTATTGCAATTCTGACTGGGCTATTTAGTCTTGCTTGACCCTTTAGTTAGTGCCAGTTGCCCATTGTTTCCTGGAGGATTCCCTTCCCTGCCTGGTCTCTCTTGCTTGCTGTTCATTTCAACAAAGATAAGTCTGGCTTTGTTTTTTGCAGTCCACATGCTGTGGGTCTGATCGTTCAAGTTATTTTCCATGTTTTGTCTTGTCCAGCTTGGTCTGTATAAGGATTTGTTCAGCCAAGCTGGTATCTCTGGAGATGCAGATATACCCTCCATGTCTTTAGTTAGATGTGGAGATTTTGTATTTTCTGTGGTGGATATTTTCTAGTGTTTTAATACTGACCGCTTAGTACTCTGTCCTATCCTTTCTATTTGGCTAGAAGTGGCCTCCTTTGCTAAATTCTGATTTCAGTCTGCGTATGTTATTTCCCTCTCCTCTCACAGTCAATATTTGTGGGGGGCTGTCTATCCTTTGGGGATTTTCTCTGAGGCAAGATAGTTTTTCCCTTTTCTATCTCTAGGGGTAATTAGTCCTCCGGCTGTGTCGAGATGTCTAGGGAGTGATAGGTACATTCCACGGCTACTTCTAGTTGCGGTGTTAAGTTCAGGGTCTGCGGTCAGTACAGGTACCACCTTCTCCAGAGTACGTCTCATGCTGCTCCTAGGCCACCAGATCATAACAGTACAACTGGCCCTGTGTTGCGTCAGCCGGATATCTCCCTTCCATTTCAGGTTGAGGTTGACGCTTCTGAGATTGGGGCAGGGGCCGTTTTGTCTCAGTTCCTTGTTGAAACCGTGTGCCTTCTTTTCTCAAAAGTTTTCGCCTGCGGAACGCAATTATGATGTCGGCAATCGTGAGTTGTTGGCTATGAAGTGGGCATTTGAGGAGTGGCGTCATTGGCTTGAGGGGGCCAAGCACTTTATTGTGGTCTTGACTGATCATAAGAATCTGATTTACCTCGAGTCTGCCAAACGGCTGAATCCTAGACAGGCCCGATGGTCCCTGTTTTTCTCCCGTTTTGATTTTGTGGTCTCGTACCTTCCGGGTTCTAAGAATGTTAAGGCGGATGCCCTCTCTAGGAGCTTTTTGCCTGATTCTCCTGGGGTCCTTGAGCCGGTCGGCATTCTGAAGGAAGGGGTGATTCTTTCTGCCATCTCCCCTGATTTACGACGGGCTCTTCAGGAGTTTCAGGCTGATAAACCTGATCGCTGTCCAGTGGGGAAACTGTTTTTTCCTGACAGATGGACTAGTAAAGTGATTTCTGAGGGTCATTGTTTTGTGTTGGCTGGCCATCCGGGGATTTTTGGTACCAGAGATTTGGTTGGTAGGTCCTTTTGGTGGCCTTCTTTGTCACGGGATGTGCGTTCTTGTGTGCAGTCCTGTGGGACTTGTGCGCGGGCCAAGCCTTGCTGTTCCCGCGCTAGTGGGTTGCTTTTGCCTTTGCCGGTCCCTGAGAGGCCTTGGACGCATATTTCTATGGATTTTATTTCAGATCTTCCGGTTTCCCAGAGGATGTCGGTTATCTGGGTGGTTTGTGACCGGTTTTCTAAGATGGTTCATTTGGTACCTTTGCCTAAATTGCCTTCCTCTTCTGATTTGGTTCCGTTGTTTTTTCAGCATGTGGTTCGTTTGCATGGCATTCCGGAGAATATTGTGTCCGACAGAGGTTCTCAGTTTGTTTCTAGGTTTTGGCGAGCCTTTTGTGCTAGGCTGGGCATTGATTTGCTTTTTCTTCCGTGTTTCATCCTCAGACAAATGGCCAAACCGAGCGAACTAATCAGACTTTGGAAACTTATTTGAGATGCTTTGTGTCTGCTGATCAGGACGATTGGGTGGCTTTCTTGCCATTGGCCGAGTTTGCCCTTAATAATCGGGCTAGTTCTGCTACCTTGGTTTCACCCTTCTTTTTTAATTCTGGTTTTCATCCTCGTTTTTCTACAGGGCAGGTTGAGCCTCCTGATTGTCCTGGGGTGGACTCTGTGGTTGACAGGTTGCAGCAGATTTGGGCTCATGTTGTGGACAATTTGGTGTTGTCTCAGGAGGAGGCTCAGCGTTTTGCTAACCGTCGTCGGTGTGTTGGTTCCCGGCTTCGGGTTGGGGATTTGGTCTGGTTGTCTTCCCGTCATGTTCCTATGAAGGTTTCTTCCCCTAAGTTCAAGCCTCGGTTTATTGGTCCTTATAGGATTTCTGAGATTGTCAATCCGGTGTCTTTTCGTTTGGCCCTTCCGGCCTCTTTTTCCATCCATAATGTTTTTCATAGATCTTTGTTGCGGAAATATGTGGTGCCTGTTGTTCCCTCTGTTGATCCTCCTGCCCCGGTGTTGGTTGATGGGGAGTTGGAGTATGTGGTTGAGAAGACTTTGGATTCTCGTTTTTCGAGGCGGAGGCTTCAGTATCTTGTCAAATGGAAGGGTTATGGCCAGGAGGATAATTCTTGGGTTGTTGCGTCCGATGTTCATACTGACGATTTGGTTCGTGCCTTTCATTTGGCTCGTCCTGATCGGCCTGGGGGCTCTGGTGAGGGTTCGGTGACCCCTCCTCAAGGGGGGGTACTGTTGTGAATTCTGCTCTTGGGCTCCCTCTGGTGGTTATAAGTGGTAGCGCTGCTGTCTTTGGATCACAGCATTCATCAGGTATGTCCACTTATTGCAATTCTGACTGGGCTATTTAGTCTTGCTTGACCCTTTAGTTAGTGCCAGTTGCCCATTGTTTCCTGGAGGATTCCCTTCCCTGCCTGGTCTCTCTTGCTTGCTGTTCATTTCAACAAAGATAAGTCTGGCTTTGTTTTTTGCAGTCCACATGCTGTGGGTCTGATCGTTCAAGTTATTTTCCATGTTTTGTCTTGTCCAGCTTGGTCTGTATAAGGATTTGTTCAGCCAAGCTGGTATCTCTGGAGATGCAGATATACCCTCCATGTCTTTAGTTAGATGTGGAGATTTTGTATTTTCTGTGGTGGATATTTTCTAGTGTTTTAATACTGACCGCTTAGTACTCTGTCCTATCCTTTCTATTTAGCTAGAAGTGGCCTCCTTTGCTAAATTCTGATTTCAGTCTGCGTATGTTATTTCCCTCTCCTCTCACAGTCAATATTTGTGGGGGGCTGTCTATCCTTTGGGGATTTTCTCTGAGGCAAGATAGTTTTTCCCTTTTCTATCTCTAGGGGTAATTAGTCCTCCGGCTGTGTCGAGATGTCTAGGGAGTGATAGGTACATTCCACGGCTACTTCTAGTTGCGGTGTTAAGTTCAGGGTCTGCGGTCAGTACAGGTACCACCTTCTCCAGAGTACGTCTCATGCTGCTCCTAGGCCACCAGATCATAACAATGACAGAACTAGAGAGGATCTGCATGGAAGAATGGCAGAGGAACCCCAAATCCAGGTGTTAAAAACTTGTTGCATCATTCCTAAGAAGACTCATGGCTGTTCTAGCTCAAAAGGGTGCTTCTACTCAATACTGAGCAAAGGGTCTGAATATTTATGACCATGTGATATTTCAGTTTTTCTTTTTAATAAGTTTGCAAAAGTTTCTACATTTCTTTTTTTTTTCATCAAGATGGGGTGCAGAGAGTACATTAATGAGAAAAAAATTAACTTTTTTGAATTTACCAAATGACTGCAATGAAACAAAGAGTGAGAAATCGAAAGGGGTCTGAATGCTTTCCGAACCCACCGTAGGTAGTAAGAATAATCTTTTTCATTCCTGTCATGTCACTTTGCATTAATTCCTGAAATGCACCTGAATGGTTAAAGAGCTACCTGAAAACATTTTTTAATATGTTGTAGAATGAGGGTTTTAAATGGTATTACTGGGAGTTTAAAATATATTGGACCCCCAAAGTCACTTAAAAACTGAACAGGTCCCTGAAAATATAAACATTCCAGACTTTTTACTACATAATTGACACGTCAGATTTTTTTAAAAAAATTGTCACTAAGGGATTATTATTATGTTTGTTGCTTGGGATCAGTGTCTCCTGATGGATTTGCGGATGAGACACATGAACAGGTGGTACGTATTCACAAATTACACTGTGGGATCATTAGTAGTTTGTCTGGCTCTGGAGTTTCAATCAAAATATAACAGTGTATTGGGATAACCTCTGCTTCTAAAAATTTATTACAGATCTCTTCCAACTAGATGTGATGAGTAGGGCAGTCAGAGACAATGCAGTTGATTTGATAGAATTGTGATATGGGCAATGCTTTCTTGATATGGTTATGGTAACAACTGTAATAATGGCGGAGACTATTCCTATCCATTGGTTTGTTGTATAGACAAGTTGTCAAGAAGCCCTCCTCATCCAAGAGGATATTGGTATCCAGAAAGTTATTCTTTTTTGAATGATGGTGCAAAGTGAAGGTCAAATTAGGAACACATTGATTCATATAAGTAATGAAGATGTCAAGTATCTTCATGATACCATGCCAGATAATGAAAAGGTCATCTATGTACCTTCTTTTTGAATAAAAAAATATTTTTTGTCAGAATCAGGTTTAATACAGACAAGCAAAGCTCATTTTGATTGGTAGAGAAATAAGTTATTAAATCTAAAAGCAGCCATCAGCTGAAATACCCCTCCCATGTTCAATACCGTTATAAAGACTGTTGAAGTCTAGAGTTACCAGTATGCAATTGGGTGTAATCTTTCTCAATGTATGTAAATCATAAAATGGGAAGTATGTCTAAGAAAAGAAGGTACCTGAGGGAGTAGTGGAGTCAATTTTTTTTCTAGGACAACTGCCAGAAGACATAAAAGAGAATTAGATGAGGCCACAATTGGTCAGCTGGGAGGATGATGTAGGTCCTTATGTATCTTGTATAAAAAAAACTTGATCCGCAGGATGTAAATTGACAAGGAAATCACCCAGTTTTGCATCAATGACCCCTAAGGTCTTGAATCTGTCAACCATACCCCGTATCTCCTTGACTATGTCAAATGTGGGATCACATGCAATGGGTAAGTAAGGGAGTCTATTGTCTATATAAGAACATAGCACAGCAATGTAACAGGATCGACATGTCCATGACTATGATTGCCCCCACCCTTATCCACAGGTTTGATAATAATTTGGCATGCTCAAATTTCTAACCGCGCTTTCTTCAATTCTGGATAAATTGTGTTATATCCATAATCGTCCATTGTGGACCTGTTCTAACTTCTCTTTGATATCTTTTTCGTACCAAGGAAATATGTGTCTCCATAGTGTGGTACGATCAGGGAGGTTTAAAGTTGCTTGGTGTGTATAACTTCAATTGTTTGAATGTAAATTGATCACTAGATTCCAAAGAGTTAGATATACCATGGCTACTCTGTGTTTGCAAAATACTAATTAACCAAGTGTTAGGAGCCGAGTTTCCTCTGCTGCACAGGGGGAAACTTGATCGGTGTCTGCTGCGGTCTCCCACTCTCCATCGGCCGCAGTGGAGCCTGCTCAGCGGAGACGTCGGTCCCAGCATCTCACTGAGTCTGATTCTGTGCAAAGAGTTGCTGCTGCCTCTCCAGGCTCTGCTATTATACCCTGCACTGATCTGCGGCGAGCAGGCTTTTCTGGGACTAAGTCCTGCTTTGCACACACTGAGCATGCCCAGGGTAAGATCTCTCAGTGGAGATCAAGGGTCACATGCTCAGGTACTGCAGCCAAATCTATTGGTCCTTCTAGGAAGGTCCTGTAGGTGCGCAGGCTCTGTAGCAGTCTCTCATTGGTCCTTTTTAGGAAGGTCCTGTACGTGCTGCAGCTATTTAAGGCTCGCATGGCCGCACGGCCATGCGCTACTATCTTCCAAAGTTATGTGCTTTGCGCCACTGTGGTCATGTGTTTGAATGTGTTCAGGGACCCGGCTGAAATAAACCCCTAGAATGCTGGCACCTCCGGCGAAGAGATTGTGTATGAGTATATTCAGGGACCTGGCTGAAATAAGCCCTAGAATGCTGGCACCTCTGGCGAGGAGTGTTGTGTGCAGGGCCGGACTGGCCATCTGGCAATTCTGGCAAATGCCAGAAGGGCCTGTCTGGTTGTGGGCTGCCTTGTCTGCTAGATTGTTAACAGAATCCGTGTTCTCAAAAAAATAAATAAATAAAAAGGAAAATCTTCCTTTCCTCCATCTAGGATAATATCAGTGATATATCCCACCTGGTTCATGGGGACGGGGACAACAGCCTCAGTCCGTACCTGGTTGTGTGCATACATGACCACTGACTGCTCTCATCTGGGTAGTTAGCCTGTGCCTCTGTGAGAGTCTAACAGGGCACAGAGCTTTGCTTTCTCAGCCGCTCTGTGAAGCTAACAGAGCTGGTTCATACCACCATATTGTGCCGCCACTCACTTAGCAGCTGGTTCTTTCCTGCACGGTGGATCCCGAGTTGCGAACACAACAATCCCATCAATAAATATATTCGGTGCGTTCCGCAAACCCTAACAGTATACTAGCGCCAGGATCTGGCTAAGTAATGGCGGATGAACAGCGGTTGCAGGGGTACATCCAGCTGCTGGAGGGTCAGTTGACATCTCTTGAGCGTGCAACCTCGGCGGTGGATGTTACCGCAATAGCTGTTCAGGCTGCTAGCATGGCTGCAGCAGCTTTACCCACTGCCACCTCTGTTCCGAGCATATCCCACCTCCCATTGCCTGAGAGATACTCTGGGGACAGTAAGTCCTGTAGGGGTTTCGTGAGCCAGTGTAGTATACACCTCGAGCTCCTGGCTGCACGTTTTCCCACAGAGCGGGCAAAGGTGGGATTCATAATTTCTCTCTTGTCGGACAGGGCGTTGGAGTGGGCTACGCCGCTGTGGGAGCGCAACTATCATGTGGTGCGGAGTGTTCCTCGGTTTCTGGACACTCTGAAACAGGTCTTTGTAGGACCTCAAGTCACCCATGATACAGCTCTCCAACTGCTGGCTTTGACTCAGGGTTCTGACATGGTCAGTCATTTTGCGGTTACCTTCCGGACGGTAGCGTCTGAGTTGGAATGGCCGTATAAAACCCTCATTCCCATATTTTGGAGGGGGCTTGCTGACCATGTGAAGGACGCTACTAGGGAGATTCCCACCACACTGGAGGTGCTTATAGCTGTATCAACTCGCATAGACCTTCGTTTTCACGAGCGAAGGTTGGAGCGAGCCCAGTGTAGGCAGAGGTTTCGGCTGGCTCCCACCTTCGCCAGACCTCTGGAATCTCCAGTCCAGGCATCCGAGTCACATGAGGCCATAGAGGTGACACGAGCGGGACCCAAGTCCCAGTCCGCTCGTGCACATAAGGTCTGTCATGTTTGCCGGCAGTCAGGACATCTTGCCTCCAAGTGTCCTCAGCGATCGGGGAAACGTCAGTGTCTAGTGGCAGTAGGAGGAGGTACACCAGACACGGTGACATTTGCCTCAAAGTTGTCCTTCAAGGGGACAATTACTTTTGGCCCATCCACTCTTTTTGTAGAGCTATGCGTGGACTCTGGGGCGGAGGGTAATTTTATGTCTTCCGCTTTCGCCCAGCGTCACGCAATACCCCTGTTTATGCTCGCCAAACCAGTAACCGTTCGAGTGGTAAATGGGTTGACACTACCCTCTCAGATTACCCACCAAACCATCCCTATAACGCTTTCTGTGTCTCCATCACATCAGGAGATTATTTCCCTATTAGTCATTCCTGAGAGAATTGATGAGGTCCTGTTGGGGATACCATGGCTACGCTACCATTCTCCTCATATAGAGTGGTCCTCAGGGAGAATTTTGGGATGGAGTAAATACTGCGAGGGCAGATGTCAGAGGGAGTGCGTTCAGGTTGCTACAACTCAGGTACCCGCAGCTCTTTCCTCTCTCCCCAAACACTATTGGCTCTATGCAGACGTGTTCTCCAAAAAGGCTGAGGAGACCCTTCCGCCTCACCTCCCCTATGACTGTCCTATTGACTTCTTGCCTGGTGCTGAGCCTCCCTGGGGTCGAGTTTATCCGTTATCTCTCCCAGAGAAGGAAGCAATGTCTCTGTACATCCAAGAGAATCTGGCAAGAGGATTCATTAGGAAGTCAGTGTCACCTGCAGGGGCAGGGTTCTTCTTCGTACAGAAGAAGACAGGAGACTTACGTCCATGCATAGATTACATGGGTCTTAAAGCTATCACCGCTAAGAACAAGTACCCATTACCCCTGATTTCTGAGCTTTTTGATAGGCTCCGGGGTGCTAGGGTATTTACAAAATTAGATCTGTGGGGTGCCTACAACCTGATTCGCATCCGTGAGGGGGACGAATGGAAGACGGCTTTTAACACCAGGGATGGGCATTATGAATACCTGGTGATGCTCTTCGGGCTCTGTAATGTGCCAGCCATTTTCCAAGACTTTGTGAATGACATTTTCCGGGATATGCTCACCACCTCGGTCGTAGTCTATCTGGATGATATTCTCATCTACTCTCCAGACATTGACTCCCATCGGAGAGATGTTTGCAAAGTCTTCGACCTCTTACGGGCAAACTCCCTCTACGCCAAGTTGGTGAAGTGTGTGTTTGAGCAGGAGTCCTTGCCTTTCCTTGGTTATATCATCTCTGCCCAGGGCTTGGCTATGGATCCTGCCAAGCTACAGGCTGTGATGGACTGGCAGTAACCCCATTCTCTTAAAGTGGTGCAGCGCTTTATGGGGTTCATTAGTTACTATCGCCAGTTCATTCCACACTTCTCAACTTTGGTAGCTCCCTTGTTTGCCCTCACCAAGAAGGGAGCAAATCCCAAGTTGTGGCCAGAGGAGGTCTCCAAGGCCTTTCTCTCGATTAAGTCACACTTCGCTAGCGCTCCCATCCTACATCGCCCTGATGTAGATAAGCCATTTATCATGGAGGTGGATGCTTCATCCGTTGGTGCTGGAGCAGTCCTTTTCCAAAAGAATGCTCAAGGTCGGAAGCACCTTGCTTCTTTTTCTCCAAGACCTTCACACCAGCAGAGAGGAATTATTCCATCGGGGACAGAGAGTTGCTAGCCATGAAGTTGGCTTTTTCAGAGTGGAGACACCTCTTGGAGGGAGCTCGCTTTCTCTTCCAATTGTTCACTAACCACAAGAACTTGGTGTATTTACAGATGGCCCAGCGGCTGAATTCTCGCCAGGCTAGATGGTCCCTGTTCTTCTCCCAGTTCCATTTTACTCTCCATTTTCTCTCCGGGGAGAAGAACATTCGTGCCGACGCTCTCTCCAGCTCCGTAGTGTCATCTGAGGAGGAGTAGGAGCCTCGGATTATTGTCCCTTCTGAGAGCCTGAGAACTGTGGCTCCGGTTTCGCTTGAGTCTGTGCCCCTGGGAAAGACTTTCGTACCAGCGAATTTGCGACCGGAGGTTCTCTCTTGGGCTCACTCGTCCAGAGTGAGTGGACATTTTGGGACCAAGAGAACATCTGAGCTTTTGGCAAGAACGTACTGGTGGCCGCATATGGCTCGTGACGTCGGGGACTATATTCGGGCGTGTGTCTCCTGCGCCCAGAATCGGTCTCCTCGGCAACGGCCTGCTGGGTTACTTTACCCCATGACGGAGGCAGACAGGCCCTGGGAAATGGTCGGGATGGACTTCGTGGTGGGCTTACCCAAGTCTCGTAGCTGCACCGTTATCTGGGTAGTCACCGATCTTTTTTCCAAGATGGTGCATTTGGTGCCGCTTCCACGGTTACCTTCTGCATGGGCCTTGGCGGCGTTGTTCATTAAACATATTTTCCTTCTACATGGAATGCCTGATAAAATTGTCAGCGACCGGGGTCCCCAGTTTGCATCTCGGTTTTGGAGAGAGCTCTGCCGTTTACTCAGCATAGAGCTGAATCTCTCCTCTGCATGTCATCCTTAGACGAATGGGTTGGTAGTAGTGTTGAGCATTCCGATGCTGCAAGTATCGGGTATCGGCCGATACTTGCTGTATCGGAATTCCGATACCGGGATTCCGATACTCTTGTGGTATCGGGTATCGGGTATCGCAACAACATTAATGTTAAAATGTGTAAAAGAGAGAATTAAAATAAAAAATATCGCTATACTCACCTGTCCGACGCAGCCGGGACTTCAGCGAGGGAACCGGCAGCGTTGTTTGTTTAAAATTCGCGCTATTACTTGGTTACGCGAATTCCCGGCTTGTGATTGGTCAGGTCGGCCATGTTGCCGGGACGCGGACCAATCACAGCAAGCCGTGACGAAATTACGTCACGGCTTGCTGTGATTGGTCCGCGTCCCGGCAATATGGCCGCCCTGACCAATCACAAGCCGTGACGTCACGGGAGGCTGGACACGCGCCCATTTTAAAATGAGCGCGTCCAGCCTCCCGGCTTGTGATTGGTTGACCGCGGCGCAACCAATCACAAGCCGTGACGTCACGGGAGGCTGGACACGCGCCCATTTTAAAATGAGCGCGTGTCCAGCCTCCCGTGACGTCACGGCTTGTGATTGGTCAGGGCGGCCATATTGCCGGGACGCGGACCAATCACAGCAAGCCGTGACGTAATTTCGTCACGGCTTGCTGTGATTGGTCCGCGTCCCGGCAACATGGCCGACCTGACCAATCACAAGCCGGGAATTCGCGTAACCAAGTAATAGCGCGAATTTTAAACAAACAACGCTGCCGGTTCCCTCGCTGAAGTCCCGGCTGCGTCGGACAGGTGAGTATAGCGATATTTTTTATTTTAATTCTTTCTTTTACACATTTATATGGTTCCCAGGGCCTGAAGGAGAGTTTCCTCTCCTTCAGACCCTGGGAACCATCAGGAATACCGTCCGATACATGAGTCCCATTGACTTGTATTGGTATCGGGTATCGGTATCGGATTGGATCCGATACTTTGCCGGTATCGGCCGATACTTTCCGATACCGATACTTTCAAGTATCGGACGGTATCGCTCAACACTAGTTGGTAGAGAGAATCAACCAGACTCTGGTGACATACTTGGGACATTTTGTCTCTGCTAGGCAGGATGACTGGGCATCTTTGCTACCTTGGGTGGAATTTGCCTTGAACAACGCCGTAGCCGATTCCACTGGTCAGACTCCTTTTCTCCTCAATTACGGCCAACATCCGCGTGTCCCTGTGCCCATGCCCGTGTCATCCACCGATTCTAGGGTGGCAGACTGGGCGGTGGAGGCACGTGACATCTGGGATTGCACACAGGATGCCATCTGGGCCTCCAAGGAGAGAATGAGGGTTTCTGCCGATTCTCACCGGTGCCCCGCTCCGACCTTTGCTCCTGGCGACTTAGTGTGGCTCTCCGCCCGTAACATCAGGCGAGTTGAGTCCACTAAGTTTGCGCCTCGCTACATTGGCCCGTTCAAGGTTCTGGAACTGGTCAACCCTGTGGTCTACCATCTGGCTATTCCTCCACGCCTTGGTATCACCAATACTTTTCACGTTTCCCTCTTAAAGCCCTTTCATTTGTCCCAGTTTTCTGAGTCATCTGCCAGGACATCGGGTTCATCCACGGATGAGTTTGAGATGAATGCTATCGTGGGGTGCAAGGTGGTATGTGGCAAGAAATTTTATCTGGTGGATTGGAAGGGTCACAGTCCAGCAGATAGAACCTGGGAGCCTGTGGAGCACATTCGGGCTCCGCTGCTCATTGAAGCTTTTGAGCGTAGTGAGGCTCAAGGAGGGGGGCCCTAGGAGGGGGGTAATGTTAGGAGTCGAGTTTCCTCTGCTGCACAGGGGGAATCTCGATCCGTGTCTGCTGCGGTCTCCCATTCTCCATCGGCCGCAGTGGAGCCTGCTCAGCGGAGACGTCGGTCCCAGCGTCTCACTGAGTCTGATTCTGGGCAAAGGGTTACTGCTGCCTCTCCAGACTCTGCTATTATACCCTGCACTGATCTGCAGCGAGCAGGCTTTTCTGGGACTAAGTCCTGCTTTGCACACACTGAGCATGCCCAGGGTAAGATCTCTCAGTGGAGATCAAGGGTCACATGCTCAGGTACTGCAGCCAAATCTATTGGTCCTTCTAGGAAGGTCCTGTAGGTGCGCAGGCTCTGTAGCAGTCTCTCATTGGTTCTTTTTAGGAAGGTCCTGTACGTGCTGCAGCTATTTAAGGCTCGCATGTGTTGTGAATTCTGTTTGTGGGCTCCCTCTGGTGGCTACTGGTGGTTCTGGTTGATTTCTGTCTTTTATCTCCAGTGCACCTGTTCCCATCAGGAAATGGGAGTTTCCTATATAGTCTGGCTTCTCAGTCATTTACTTGCCGGCTATCAATGTTACCAGAGCTCCTCTGTTACTTGCTACCTGCTCCAAGTCTGCTGATTCAGATAAGTTGGATCATCTGTACCTTTTGTGAAACTTTTGTCCAGCGTGCATTTATATGAATCTTGCTGCTGGAAGCTCTAGTGAACTGAAATGACCACTCCGGTGTCATGAGTTGATACCGGAGTTTAAAGTCATTTCAGGATGGTATTTTGTAGGGTTTTGAGTTGACCGCGAAGTCCACTTTTGTATTTTCTGCTATCTAGTTAGTGGGCCTCTCTTTGCTGAACCTGTATTCATCCTGCATATGTGTTTTCCTCTTAACTAACCGTCATTATATGTTGGGGGCTACTATCACTTTGGGGTTTTCTCTGGAGGCAAGCCAGGTCTGTGTTTCCTCTCCTAGGGGTAGCTAGATCTCCGGCTGGTGCGAGACGTCTAGGGATAAAACGCAGGTACGTTCCCCGGCCACTGGTAGTTGTGCGTGAGGTTCAGCATCACGGTCAGCTTAGATTCCATCTTCCTAGAGCTAGTCCTGTTTTTGCCTATGTCCCTGCCATTGGGAACCATGACAGTATAGCCGGCCCGACAGTGTTAAGTATTGGCTGAAGAAGGAGAGAAAGGAAGTCTCTGACACTTTTTTTTTTTTTTTTTTTCCCTCCTCTGAAGTCTGTCTAGCCATAATTGCAGTCTGCTGCTTTTCCCTCCTCTTAATCCCTGAATGGTTCAGATCTCAGTTGCTGAGAAATGGATATCCAGAGTTTAGCTTCAAATCTGAATAAGCTCGCTTCTAGGGTTCAAAATATACAAGACTTTGTCATACATGCTCCTATGTCTGAACCTAAAATTCCTATACCAGAGTTTTTTTCGGGAGATAGATCTCGTTTTTTGAATTTTAAGTACAATTGTAAATTGTATCTTTCTCTGAGATCTTACTCCGCTGGAGACCCCGCTCAGCAGGTTAAGATTGTTATTTCCTTGCTGCGGGGTGACCCCCAGAATTGGGCATTTGCTTTGGCGCCAGGGGACCCTGCGCTGCTTAATGTGGATGCGTTTTTTCTGGCGTTGGGGTTGCTCTATGAGGAACCTAATTTGGAGATTCAGGCTGAAAAGGCCTTGATAGCCCTCTCTCAAGGGCATGATGAAGCTGAGATATATTGTCAAAAATTTCGAAAATGGTCTGTGCTTACTCAGTGGAATGAGTGCGCCCTGGCGGCGAATTTCAGAGAGGGTCTCTCTGACGCCGTTAAGGATGTTATGGTGGGGTTTCCTACGCCCACAGGTCTGAATGAGTCCATGACTATGGCTATTCAGATTGACCGGCGTTTACGGGAGCGCAAACCTGTGCACCATTTGGCGGTGTCTTCTGAGCAGGCACCGGAGAATATGCAATGTGATAGAATTCTGTCCAGAAGTGAACGGCAGAATTATAGACGTAAAAATGGGTTGTGCTTCTATTGTGGCGATTCTGCTCATGTTATATCAGCATGCTCTAAACGCACAAAAAGGGTTGATAAGTCTTTTGCAGTTAGCACTTTGCAGTCTAAGTTTATTTTGTCTGTGACTTTGATTTGTTCGTTATCATCTATTACCGTGAATGCCTATGTGGATTCTGGCGCCGCCCTGAGTCTTATGGATTGGTCCTTTGCCAGGCGCTGTGGGTTTAGTCTAGAGTCTCTGGAAGTCCCTATCCCTTTGAAGGGTATTGACTCCACACCATTGGCTAGGAATAAACCTCAATACTGGACACAAGTGACTATGTGTATGACTCCAGACCATCAGGAGGTGATTCGATTCCTTGTGTTGCATAATTTGCATGATGTTTTAGTGCTTGGATTGCCATGGTTACAAACTCATAACCCAGTTCTTGACTGGAAAACAATGTCTGTATTAAGCTGGGGATGTCAGGGGGCTCATGAGGAAGTACCTTTGCTTTCCATTGCTTCATCTACTCCCTCTGAGGTTCCGGCATTTTTGTCTGATTACTGTGATGTTTTTGAGGAGCCTAAACTTAGTTCGCTCCCTCCTCACAGGGATTGCGATTGTGCTATAGATTTGATTCCTGGCAGCAAGTTTCCTTAAGGTCGTTTGTTCAATCTGTCTGTGCCAGAGCATGCTGCTATGCGAGAGTATATTAAGGAGTCCTTGGAAAAGGGACATATCCGTCCATCCTCATCCCCTTTAGGAGCAGGTTTTTTTTTCGTGGGTAAAAAGGATTGTTCCCTGAGGCCTTGTATTGATTATCGGCTGTTGAATAAGATTACGGTCAAATATCAGTATCCTTTGCCACTGTTGACTGATTTGTTTGCTCGTATTAAGGGGGCAAGGTGGTTCTCTAAGATTGACCTTCGGGGTGCGTATAATTTGGTGCGGATTAAGCGGGGAGATGAGTGGAAAACTGCATTTAATACGCCCGAGGGCCATTTTGAGTATCTGGTGATGCCTTTTGGTCTTTCTAATGCCCCTTCAGTCCTTCAGTCCTTTATGCACAATATTTTCCGTGAATATCTGGATAAATTTATGATTGTGTATTTGGATGATATTTTGATTTTTTCTGATGACTGGGAGTCGCATGTTCAACAGGTCAGGAGGGTTTTTCAGGTTTTGCGGGCCAATTCTTTGTTTGTAAAGGGTTCAAAGTGTACTTTTGGGGTTCAGAAGATCTCTTTTTTGGGGTACATTTTTTCCCCTTCTTCTATTGAGATGGATCCTGTCAAGGTTCGGGCTATTTGTGATTGGACGCAACCTACGTCCCTTAAGAGTCTTCAGAAATTCTTGGGCTTTGCTAATTTCTATCGTCGATTTATAACTGGTTTTTCAAGTGTTGTTAAGCCTCTAACGGATTTGACTAAGAAGGGTGCTGATGTTGCCAATTGGTCCTCGGCGGCTGTGGAGGCCTTTCGGGAGCTTAAGCGCCGCTTTTCTTCTGCTCCTGTGTTGCGCCAGCCTGATGTTTCACTTCCTTTTCAGGTCGAAGTTGATGCTTCCGAGATCGGAGCGGGGGCGGTTTTGTCGCAGAGAAGTTCCGATTGCTCGGTTATGAGACCATGTGCGTTCTTTTCTCGAAAATTTTCGCCCGCCAAGTGAAATTATGATGTTGGTAATTGGGAGCTTTTGGCTATGAAGTGGGCCTTTGAGGAGTGGCGTCATTGGCTTGAGGGTGCTAGGCATCAGGTGGTGGTCTTGACTGATCACAAGAATCTGATTTACCTTGAGTCTGCCAGGCGTCTGAATCCTAGACAGGCGCGCTGGTCATTGTTTTTCTCCCGGTTTAATTTTGTGGTCTCATATCTACCAGGTTCAAAAAATGTGAAGGCAGATGCCCTTTCTAGGAGTTTTGAGCCTGACTCCCCTGGTGATTCTGAGCCTACGGGTATCCTTAAGGATGGGGTGATATTGTCGGCTGTCTCTCCAGACTTGCGACGTGCTCTGCAGGAGTTTCAGGCGGATAGGCCTGATCGTTGTCCGCCTGGGAGACTGTTTGTTCCAGATGAGTGGACCAGTAGAGTCATCTTGGAAGTTCATTCTTCTGTGTTGGCAGGCCACCCTGGAATCTTTGGTACCAGAGATTTGGTGGCCAGGTCCTTCTGGTGGCCTTCCCTGTCTCGGGATGTGCATACTTTTGTGCAGTCTTGTGATGTTTGTGCTCGGGCCAAGCCTTGCTGTTCTCGGGCTAGTGGATTGTTGTTGCCCTTGCCTATTCCGAAGAGGCCTTGGACGCACATCTCTATGGACTTTATTTCGGATCTTCCGGTTTCTCAGAAAATGACCGGCATCGGGGTGGTGTGTGACCGTTTTTCTAAAATGGTTCATTTGGTACCCTTGCCCAAGTTGCCTTCTGCATCTGAGTTGGTTCCTATATTTTTTCAGAATGTGGTTCGTTTACATGGTATCCCGGAAAACATCGTTTCTGACAGGGGATCCCAATTTGTGTCTAGATTTTGGCGGGCGTTCTGTGCCAGGATGGGCATTGATTTGTCTTTTTCGTCTGCATTCCACCCTCAGACGAATGGCCAGATGGAGCGAACTAATCAGACCTTGGAGACTTATTTGAGGTGTTTTGTGTCTGCTGATCAGGATGATTGGGTCGCCTTTTTGCCGTTGGCAGAGTTTGCCCTCAATAATCGGGCTAGTTCTGCCACTCTGGTTTCTCCTTTCTTTTGCAATTCGGGGTTTCACCCTCGTTTTTCATCTGGCCAGGTGGAATCTTCGGATTGCCCTGGAGTGGACACGATGGTGGATAGACTGCACCGGATTTGGAGTCATGTGGTGGACAACTTGAAGTTGTCCCAGGAGAAGACTCAGCAGTTTGCTAATCGTCGTCGTCGTGCTGGTAATCGTCTTCACATTGGGGACTTGGTGTGGTTGTCTTCTCGTTTTGTCCCTATGAAGGTCTCTTCTCCTAAGTTTAAACCTCAGTTCATAGGTCCTTATAAGATTTTGGAGATTCTTAATCCTGTATCGTTTCGTTTGGACCTACCAGCATCTTTCACTATTCATAATGTCTTCCATCGGTCTTTGTTGCGGAGGTACGAGGTACCGGTGGTTCCTTCTGTTGAGCCTCCTGCCCCTGTGCTGGTGCAGGGTGAATTGGAGTATGTTGTGGAGAAGATTTTGGACTCTCGCATTTCCAGACGGAGACTTCAATATTTGGTTAAATGGAAGGGATACGGTCAGGAAGATAATTCTTGGGTGACTGCCTCTGATGTTCATGCCTCTGATTTGGTTCGCGCCTTTCATAGGGCTCATCCAGATCGCCCTGGTGGTTCTCATGAGGGTTCGGTGCCCCCTCCTCAAGGGGGGGGTACTGTTGTGAATTCTGTTTGTGGGCTAACTCTGGTGGCTACTGGTGGTTCTGGTTGACTTCTGTCTTTTATCTCCAGTGCACCTGTTCCCATCAGGAAATGGGAGTTTCCTATATAGTCTGGCTTCTCAGTCATTTACTTGCCGGCTATCAATGTTACCAGAGCTCCTCTGTTACTTGCTACCTGCTCCAAGTCTGCTGATTCAGATAAGTTGGATCATCTGTACCTTTTTTGAAACTTTTGTCCAGCGTGCATTTATATGAATCTTGCTGCTGGAAGCTCTAGTGAACTGAAATGACGACTGCGGTGTCATGAGTTGATACCGGAGTTTAAAGTCATTTCAGGATGGTATTTTGTAGGGTTTTGAGTTGACCGCGAAGTCCACTTTTGTATTTTCTGCTATCTAGTTAGTGGGCCTCTCTTTGCTGAACCTGTATTCATCCTGCGTATGTGTTTTCCTCTTAACTAACCGTCATTATATGTTGGGGGCTACTATCACTTTGGGGTTTTCTCTGGAGGCAAGCCAGGTCTGTGTTTCCTCTCCTAGGGGTAGCTAGATCTCCGGCTGGTGCGAGACGTCTAGGGATAAAACGCAGGTACGTTCCCCGGCCACTGGTAGTTGTGCGTGAGGTTCAGCATCGCGGTCAGCTTAGATTCCATCTTCCTAGAGCTAGTCCTGTTTTTGCCTATGTCCCTGCCATTGGGAACCATGACACGCATGGCCGCACGGCCATGCGCTAGTATCTTCCAAAGTTACGTGCTTTGCGCCACTGTGGTCATGTGTTTGAATGTGTTCAGGGACCCGGCTGAAATAAGCCCCTAGAATGCTGGCACCTCCAGCAAGGAGATTGTGTATGAGTGTATTCAGGGACCTGGCTGAAATAAGCCCTAGAATGCTGGCACATCCGGCGAGGAGTGTTGTGTGCATGCATGACCACTGACTGCTCTCATCTGGGTAGTTAGCCTGTGCCTCTGTGAGAGTCTAACAGGGCACAGAGCTTTGCTTTCTCAGCCGCTCTGTGAAGCTAACAGAGCTGGTTCATACCGCCATATTGTGCCGCCATTCACTTAGCAGCAGGTTCTTTCCTGCATGGTGGATCCCGGGTTGCGAACGCACCAATCCCATCAATAAATATATTCGGTGCGTTCCGCAAACCCTAACACCAAGGAGATTGATCCAACATACCCTCAGAAAAATGAACCTTTAGTCTAAAAGTCCTATAGAAATTATGAGCTTCCTGATCCAGGAGGAATTTATTAAATGGAGGTGTAGGACAGAATGACAGTCCTTTTTGTAGGACGGTAAGTTGCGGCAGAGAAAAGTTGTTTGAAGAGATGTTATATACAATTTGTTCTTTCATACCTTGGACTGATTCTGCATTAGGGATGATAGAAACATCAAGGTTCAACCTCTTGCCCCTCCTTGTCGATTTCTCGGTCCTTTTCCTCATCTCTGGTCAAAAAATATGTTGTACATTGAGAGCTGTCGCTGTCCAAGCTTGTGGAAATTGAAGAGTTCCCACGTCGAAAGGTCCTTCATTGTTTGAAGAAGTCGGTATCCCACCATTTATCTATCTGGTTGTGTTGATAGTCTTAGGCATTCCTACATTTGAACCTTTTACATTCCTGTAGACGAAGAGGAAAATCCCCTATGGTTTTGTCAGTCTTGGATTTTATATTATCCAGTTTCTCGGAAGTGAGAATTGTTGGAATTGGAAGTGGGAATTGTTCATTTGTTGTTATATACTGCTCACTTATACGTCAATTTCCGTAATCTCTTTCTGCAAAAATTTGAAGGTGAGTACAATGATGTCCATGGAGCATTAATTAACAATGCACTCAAATTTGGTACAGTGTTCTGCGTTGTCTAGAAATAAAATAGGTCTCAAGGGTACTCTAAGGCCTATTGGAATCTGGTACTGTTCCAGGGTTACATAGTGAAGTTGTTTTTGATGTTCATTATGTTTCTATATATCCTGTAAAGATAACTTTGATAAATGCAAGAGAGGCGTTGGTGAAATATTTATCTGTCACTAAGGGCTGACTTAATAAACAGTTTTTGCAAGTTCATCTCGATTTAGTGATTAAGGTTTTGTAATTACAAGCTTCTAAAGATTGTTTAGGGAAATGTCCTTTTGCCTTGCGCAGGTGTGTACTCCGGAGGACAGAGAATGAACTTCAATCCAATATTGCGGCCAGCATGCAGCCAGCGGGTAAGGAAAGGGTGAATCAAACACCCAAAAACCCCGCCCATATGACCCAAAACTGGTCCTGCAAAATTCAGGTGACAGGTTCCCTTTAAGAAAGGAATTAAATCAAATAGTATTTATAGTCAGGGAGAAGCAATTTGATTTTTTTTATAGTAAATAATTGGGTGGCCAACATCTCATTTAGACTAGTCTTGAGCATATCTAGTATTTCGTGTTGAGAGACTTGGGCAGTTAGCATTTTGCATTTGATTGATTGAAGGGTGGGAAGAGATAGGGAGTTGTATAATTATTTCATTTTAGCAAAGGCTTCCAATGAGTCTTGCATCCTAGAAAACTAATCTAAATTATAAAGGTTTTCATAAAACTGTTTAAAGGCCTTTGCAATCTCTTCTGTTTTGTCAGCTATAGTGTTAACAAAAGTCAGTACTTGTTTTTTTGCATTATAAAGAACTGTTCAGAATATTTTTTCATTAACCCCTTTACCACCCAAGACCATTTGCACGCTAATGACCTGACCAATTCTTACAATTCTGACCAGTGCCACTTTATGAGGTAACAACTTTAGAAAGCTTCAATGGATCCAACTGATTTTGTGTGCGTTTTTTCATGACACACTGTACTTCATAATAATGGTAACATTTCTTTAATATGACTTCCACTTATTTGGGGAAAAATGGAAATTTGGCAAAACTTTAGAAAATTTTGCAATTTTCTAACTTTTATTTTTTATAACCTTAATTCAGAGAATTATATCATGCAAAAATCATACAAATAACATTTTCCACATGTCGACCTTACATCAGCACAATTTTGAAACTTTTTTTTGGTAGGAATTTATAAGGGCTATAAAATGACCAGCGATTTCTTATTTTTCCCAACAAAATTTACTAAACCATTTTTAGGGACCACATAACATTTGAAGTGACTTTGAGGGGCCTATATGACAGAAAATACCCAAAAGGGACTTCATTTCAAAAACTGTACCCCTCAAGGGGTACAAAACCAGATTCAAGAAATTTATTAACTCTTCAAGCGCTTCACAGTAATTTTTGGAATGAACATTTAAATTTTTGTCAAAAAAATCTAACTTTAGATCCATTTTTTTACTTTTGCAAGGGTAACAGAAAAAAATGTACACCAAAACTTATTGTGCAATTTTGTCTGAGCATACCGATGCCCCATATGTGGGGGAAAAGCACTGACTGAGCACATGGCAGTGTTTGGAAGGGAAGGAGCGCCATTTGACTGTAAAATTTGCTGGAATAATTAGTGGATGCCATGTTGCACTTGATGAGCATCTGATGTGCATAAACAGTAGAAACCCCCAAAAGTGATACCATTTTGGAAACAATAACCCTGAGGGAAGATATGTAAATGTGTGGTGGGCATCTTGAACCCCGAAGTGCTTCACAGAAGTTTATAGCGGTGAATAAAATTTTAAAATATCTAATTTTCCTCACAGAAATGTTTTTAACCCCTAATTTTGCATTTTCACAATGGTAAAAGGAGAAATTTCACAGTAAAATTTGTTGTGTAATTTCTCCTGAGTATATTCATATCTTAGATGGGGGGAAACTACTGTTTGGGTGCACAGCAGAGCTTGGAAGGGAAGGAGAAACATTTGACTTTTTGAATGCAAAATTTACTAGAATAATTTGATGATGCCATGTCACATTTGAGAGCCCCTAATCTGCATAAACAGTTGAAACAACCCACATGTGACACCATTTTGGAAACTAGACCCCCTCAGGGAACTTACAGTTGAAACCAGAAGTTTCACACACTATATAAAAAGACACATATGCATGTTTTTCCTCAGAATAAACCATTCCTGTTTTAGGTCAATTAGGATTACCAAAATTAATAATAATATTATTACTATTTATGTAATTATTTATATAACACCATTGATTCCATGGTGCTGTGCAAGAGAAGGGGTTACATTAAAATACAAATATCACTTACAATAAACAAACTAACAATGACAGAAAGGTACAGAGAGAAGAGGACCCTACCCTTGGGGCTTACATTTTACAAGATTATGGGGAAGGAGACAGTAGGTTGTGGGCTGCTGTAGCTTCGATTTTCTTGAGTTGGTCATTGCAGGTTGTAAGCTTTTTTGAAGAGATGGGATTTCAGGTTCCGTCTGAAGGATAGAAATGTGGTGGATAACCAGACGTGTTGGGGCACAGAATTCCAGAGGATGGGGGATATTTGGGAGAAATTTTGGAGGCAAGGTTGAAGAGCGAATAAGCGTGGAGGAGAGAAGGAGGTCTTGGAAGGACCAGAGGTTATAAGAGGGAAGATATTTGGAGATTCGCTTGGAAATATATGGAGGAAAAAGGTTATGGATGGCTTTGTAGGTCAGAGTTAGTAGTTTAATCTGGATATGCTGGGAAATTGGGAGCCAGTGCTTTGCAAAGAGGAGAAGAAGGAGTATTGCATGGAGAGAGATTAATTAATCAGGCAGCAGAATTAAGGATGGACTGGCAGGGTGCAAGAGTGTTAGAAGGTAGGCCACACAGGAGGATGTTGCAGCAGTTGAGGTGGGAGATGATTAGGGCATGCACAAGCATTTTGGTAAAGTGAGGGTTGAGGAAAGGACGGATCCTGGAAATATTTTTGAGCTGGAGGTGACAGGAGGTGTTGAGATCTTGGGTGTGCTTTTTGAAGGACGGGGCAGAGTAAAGGTTTACTCAGAGGCAGCAGATTTCCGGGACAGGGGAAAGTGTGATTTTGTTTATTTTTATAGATAGATCAGGTAGGGAAGATATGCTAGATGGAGGAAAGATAATTAGTTCAGATTTGTCCACATTGAGCTTAAGGAAGCAAGAGGGGAAGAAGGAGGATATGGCTGATAGATACTCTGGGATTTTGGACAGCAGAGAGGTGACATCTCTGCCAGAGAAGTAGATCTGAATGTCATCAGCATATAGATGGTATTGGAAGCCATAGAACTTTATGAGTTGTCCCAGGCCAAGGGTATAGATTGAGAAGAGAAGGGGTCATAGCACAGGGCCTTGAGAGACACCAACAGAGAGAGGGTGAGATGAGGAGGCATTGTGGGAGTAGGAAGGCTAAATGTGCAGTTGGTAAGGTATGAGGAGATCCAGGAAAAGGCAAGGTATTTGACACCAAAAAGTTCTGTTTTCATGCAATCGGCGGGCACGTTAAAACGCCACATGCGGACACCTCCGCATACAATGCATGTCCCTGCATACCCAATGTTAAAGATAGGTATGAAGGATGACACAGGATGCATCCGGAAGTAGGCGCAGCATAGGCGGAGCTTAAGGGATTAAGTACGCAGCCATATGCGACCAGCCAAACGCAAGTGTAAAGTTAGCCTTAGATGCAAAGAGAGATGAAAGTTCAGCATGGACGTGCTGCTCAAGGAGTTTGGAAGCAAATGGGAGCAAAGATATGGGCGATAGCAGAACATAGCGCTTGGGTTAAGAGATGGCTTTTTGAGGATAGGTGTGTTAGGGGTTGAGTTCCCGCCTCTGCACAGGGGGAATCTCGGGCCATCTCCGCTGTGGTCTCCCATTCTTCTCCTGCCACAGTGGAGTCTGCTCAGAGGAGATGTCGGTCCCAGCGTCTCGCTCAATCTGACTCTGTGCAAAGGGTTTCTGCTGCTATTCCAGCTTCTGCCATTGAAGCCAGTGCTGGGCAGCGGCAAGCAGATGCTTTTGGGACTAAGTCCTGCTTTTCTCCTTCTGAGCATGCCCAGGGTAAGATCTCTCATTGGAGATCGAGGGTCACATGCTTGTATACTGCAGCAAAGCCCATTGGTTCTCCATGAAGGTCCTGAAGGTGCTCAGGCTCTGTGGCAGCCTCTCATTGGTCCTTCTAGGAAGGTCTTGTACTTGCTGCAGCAATAAAAGGCTCGCATGGCCGCACGGCCATGCGCTAGTATCAATCCAAATATGTGCTTTGCACCAGTATGGTTATGTATGAATGTATTCAGGGACCCAGCTGAAATAAGCCTCTAGAATACCGGCACCTCCGGTGAGAAGATTGTATGAACTTATTCAGGGACCCGGCTGAAATAAGCCCCTAGAATACCGGCACCTCCGGTGAGGAGATAGCGTGTGTGCATAACCATTGACTGCTATCAGTTCGGCAGCAAGCTTGTGCTCCTGTGAGGCTAACAGGGCGCAGTGCTTTCCTCTCACGGCTACTCTGTGAAGTAACAGAGCTAGTCTATACCGCCAAACAGTGCCAAAAATTCTCTAGCAGCAGGTTCCTCCTGCACAGTGGACTCCGGGCTGCGAACACACCATTTATAATAAACATCTATATTTACTCGGTGCATTCCACTAGCCATAACAAGGTGTGATTGTGGCATGTTTGAAAGCAGAGGGGAAGGTACGTGAAGTTAGTAAAAGGTTGAAGAGATGGATCAGGGATGGGATAAGTGTGATGGTGAGGTTGGGGAGGAGATGGGATGGGATGGGGTCAAGTTCACAATTGGTGAAGTGTGATTTGGAGAGAAGATGAGCAAGCTATCCTTCAGTGATTTTAGAGAGGGAAAATATGGGGTTAGGGTATTGGTCTGGTATACAAAGTGGTTGTGGTGGTCGGGCAACAAAGACTTGCCTTGTTTGGTCTATCTTATTTTTGAAGTGCGTGGCAAAGTCCTCAGCAGAGATGTTTGCAATATACATATGGAGTGTGTACAATATATACAGTTTGGGAAATAAGTATTTGATCCCTTGCTGATTTTGTAAGTTTGTCCACTGACAAAGACATGAACAGTCTATAATTTTAAGGGTAGGTTAATTTTAATATTGAGAGGTAGAATATCAAAAATAAAATCCAGAAAATCACATTGTATTAATTATATAATTTATTTGCATTTTGCAATGAGAAATAAGTATTTGATCCCCTACCAACCAATAAGAGTTCTGGTTCCTACAGACCAGTTAGATGCTCCTTATCAACTCATTATCTGCATTAAAGACAGCTGTCTTACATAGTCACCTGTTGTGAAATTGGATTTTGGGCTCCCCCGGTGGCCACTGGTGGAATTGAACTGATGTGCATCATCCCCTCTGTTCACCTGTTCCCATCAGGATGTGGGAGTCGCTATTTAGCCTTGCTCCTCTGTCACTTCCATGCCGGTCAACATTGTAATCAGAAGCCTTTCTGTGCATGTTCCTGCTGCTAGACAACTTCCAGCTAAGTTGGACTTTAGTCCTTGTTTGTTTTTGCATTTTGTTCCAGTTCACAGCTGTAGTTTCGTTTCTGTGTCTGGAAAGCTCTTGTGATCTGAAATTGCCACTCTGATGTTATGAGTTAATACTAGAGTCTTAAAGTAATTTCAGGATGGTATTTTGATAGGGTTTTCAGCTGACCATGAAAGTGTCCTTTCTGTCTTCCTGCTATCTAGTAAGCGGACCTCAATTTTGCTAAACCTATTTTCATACTACGTTTGTTATTTCATCTAAAATCACCGCCAATATATGTGGGGGCCTCTGTCTGCCTTTCGGGGAAATTTCTCTAGAGGTGAGCCAGGACTATATTTTCCTCTGCCAGGATTAGTTAGTCCTCCGGCCGGCGCTGGGCGTCTAGGGATAAAACGCAGGCAACGCTACCCGGCTACTGTTAGTTGTGCGGCAGGTTTAGTTCATGGTCAGTTTAGTTTCCATCCTTCCAAGAGCTAGTTCTATGTTTGCTGGGCTATGTTCTCTTGCCATTGAGAACCATAACAGTTTGACCGGCCACAAAAGGGTTAAATTAATTGACAGAGAAAGGAGAGAAAAGAGAAGTCTGCTGAAGATTTTTTTTTTTCTTCTCTTCAGTTCTGAGTGTGCTTGTAATTGAATCTCTTGCAAGTCTGCCTATATTGCAGCCTTCCTCTCTCTCCTTCTAATCCTGGAATGGCTCTGTGTTCACCTGTTTAAAATGGATTTTCAGAGTTTAGCTGCAGGTTTGAATAATCTCACCACAAAAGTTCAAAATTTACAAGATTTTGTTGTTCAGGTTCCTATATCTGAACCTAGAATTCCTTTGCCTGAATTTTTCTCGGGGAATAGATCTTGCTTTCAAAATTTCAAAAATAATTGCAAGTTGTTTTTGTCCCTGAAATCTCGCTCTGCTGGAGATCCTGCTCAGCAGGTCAGGATTGTGATTTCCTTGCTCCGGGGCGACCCTCAGGATTGGGCTTTTGCATTGGCTCCAGGGGATCCTGCGTTGCTCAATGTGGATGCGTTTTTTCTGGCCTTGGGGTTGCTTTATGAGGAACCCCAGTTAGAACTTCAGGCGGAAAAGGCCTTGATGTCCCTATCTCAGGGGCAAGACGAAGCTGAAATATACTGCCAGAAATTTCGTAAATGGGCTGTGCTTACTCAGTGGAATGAGTGCGCCCTGGCGGCGAATTTCAGAGAGGGTCTCTCTGACGCCATTAAGGATGTTATGGTGGGGTTCCCTGTGCCTGCGGGTCTGAATGAGTCCATGACAATGGCTATCCAGATCGATAGGCGTCTGCGGGAGCGCAAACCTGTGCACCATTTGGCGGTGTCTACTGAGAAGACGCCAGAGAATATGCAATGTGATAGAATTCTGTCCAGAAGTGAACGGCAGAATTTTAGACGGAAAAATGGGTTGTGCTTCTATTGCGGTGATTCAACTCATGTTATATCAGCATGCTCTAAGCGTACTAAGAAGCTTGATAAGTCTGTTTCAATTGGCACTTTACAGTCTAAGTTTATTCTATCTGTGACCCTGATTTGTTCTTTATCATCTATTACCGCGGATGCCTATGTCGACTCTGGCGCCGCTTTGAGTCTTATGGATTGGTCCTTTGCCAAACGCTGTGGGTATGATTTGGAGCCTCTTGAAACTCCTATACCCCTGAAGGGGATTGACTCCACCCCATTGGCTAGCAATAAACCACAATACTGGACACAAGTAACTATGCGGATTAATCCGGATCATCAGGAGATTATTCGCTTTCTTGTGCTGTTTAACCTACATGATGTGTTGGTGCTTGGATTGCCATGGCTGCAATCTCATAACCCAGTCCTTGACTGGAAAGCTATGTCTGTGTTAAGCTGGGGATGTAAGGGGACGCATGGGGACGTACCTGTGGTTTCCATTTCATCATCTATTCCCTCTGAGATTCCTGAATTCTTGACTGAATATCGTGACGTTTTTGAAGAACCTAAGCTTGGTTCATTACCTCCGCACCGGGAGTGCGATTGTGCCATAGATTTGATTCCGGGTAGTAAATACCCTAAGGGTCGTTTATTTAATCTGTCTGTGCCTGAACATGCTGCTATGCGAGAATATATAAAGGAGTCCTTGGAAAAGGGACATATTCGTCCTTCGTCATCTCCCTTAGGAGCCGTTTTTTTCTTTGTGGCTAAGAAAGATGGCTCTTTGAGGCCGTGTATTGATTATCGGCTTTTGAATAAAATCACGGTTAAATATCAATATCCGTTGCCACTGCTGACTGATTTGTTTGCTCGCATAAAGGGGGCCAAGTGGTTCTCTAAGATAGATCTCCGTGGGGCGTATAATTTGGTGCGAATTAAGCAGGGGGATGAGTGGAAAACCGCATTTAATACGCCCGAGGGCCACTTTGAGTATTTGGTGATGCCTTTTGGTCTTTCTAATGCACCTTCGGTCTTTCAGTCCTTTATGCATGACATTTTCCGTGATTATTTGGATAAATTTATGATTGTGTATCTGGATGATATTTTGATTTTTTCGGATGACTGGGACTCTCATGTCCAGCAGGTCAGGAGGGTTTTTCAGGTTTTGCGGTCTAATTCCTTGTGTGTGAAGGGTTCTAAGTGCGTTTTTGGGGTTCAAAAGATTTCCTTTTTGGGATATATTTTTTCCCCCTCTTCCATCGAGATGGATCCTGTCAAGGTTCAGGCTATTTGTGATTGGACGCAACCCTCTTCTCTTAAGAGTCTTCAGAAATTTTTGGGCTTTGCTAACTTTTATCGTCGATTTATTGCTGGTTTTTCTGATGTTGTTAAACCATTGACTGATTTGACTAAGAAGGGTGCTGATGTTGCTGATTGGTCCCCTGCTGCTGTGGAGGCCTTTCGGGAGCTTAAGCGCCGCTTTTCTTCCGCCCCTGTGTTGCGTCAGCCTGATGTTGCTCTTCCTTTTCAGGTTGAGGTCGACGCTTCTGAAATCGGAGCTGGGGCGGTTTTGTCGCAGAGAAGTTCCGATTGCTCCGTGATGAGACCTTGTGCTTTTTTCTCGCGTAAATTTTCGCCCGCCGAGCGGAATTATGATGTTGGGAATCGGGAGCTTTTGGCCATGAAGTGGGCTTTTGAGGAGTGGCGTCATTGGCTTGAGGGGGCTAGACATCAGGTGGTGGTATTGACTGACCACAAAAATCTAATTTATCTTGAGTCCGCCAGACGCCTGAATCCTAGACAGGCGCGCTGGTCGTTGTTTTTCTCTCGGTTTAATTTTGTGGTGTCCTACCTGCCGGGTTCTAAGAATGTTAAGGCGGATGCCCTTTCTAGGAGTTTTGAGCCTGACTCCCCTGGTAATTCTGAACCTACAGGTATCCTTAAGGATGGAGTGATATTGTCTGCCGTTTCTCCAGACCTGCGGCGGGCCTTGCAGGAGTTTCAGGCGGATAGACCTGATCGTTGCCCACCTGGTAGACTGTTTGTTCCTGATGATTGGACCAGTAAAGTCATTTCTGAGGTTCATTCTTCTGCGTTGGCAGGTCATCCTGGAATCTTTGGTACTAGGGATTTGGTGGCAAGGTCCTTCTGGTGGCCTTCCCTGTCTCGAGATGTGCGAGGCTTCGTGCAGTCTTGTGACGTTTGTGCTCGGGCCAAGCCTTGTTGTTCTCGGGCTAGTGGATTGTTGTTGCCCTTGCCTATCCCGAAGAGGCCCTGGACGCACATCTCGATGGATTTTATTTCGGATCTTCCTGTTTCTCAGAAGATGTCTGTCATTTGGGTGGTGTGTGATCGTTTCTCTAAGATGGTCCATTTGGTTCCCCTGCCTAAGTTACCTTCTTCTTCCGAGTTGGTTCCTCTGTTTTTTCAAAATGTGGTCTGTTTGCATGGTATTCCGGAGAATATCGTTTCTGACAGAGGTACCCAATTCGTGTCTAGATTTTGGCGAGCATTCTGTGCTAGGATGGGCATAGATTTGTCTTTCTCGTCTGCTTTCCATCCTCAGACTAATGGCCAGACCGAGCGGACGAATCAGACCTTGGAGACATATTTGAGGTGTTTTGTGTCTGCAGATCAGGATGATTGGGTTGCTTTTTTGCCTTTAGCTGAGTTTGCCCTCAATAATCGGGCCAGCTCTGCCACCTTGGTGTCTCCCTTTTTCTGTAATTCGGGGTTTCATCCTCGATTTTCTTCTGGTCAGGTGGAATCTTCGGATTGTCCTGGAGTGGATGCTGTGGTGCAGAGGTTGCATCAGATTTGGGGGCAGGTAGTGGACAATTTGAAGTTGTCCCAGGAGAAGACTCAGCTTTTTGCCAACCGCCGGCGTCGGGTTGGTCCTCGGCTTTGTGTTGGGGACTTGGTGTGGTTGTCTTCTCGTTTTGTCCCTATGAGGGTTTCTTCTCCCAAGTTTAAGCCTCGGTTCATCGGCCCGTACAAGATATTGGAGATTATTAACCCTGTGTCCTTCCGTTTGGACCTCCCTGCATCTTTTTCTATTCATAATGTTTTTCATCGGTCATTATTGCGCAGGTATGAGGTACCGGTTGTGCCTTCCGTTGAGCCTCCTGCTCCGGTGTTGGTTGAGGGCGAGTTGGAGTACGTTGTGGAAAAAATCTTGGACTCCCGTGTTTCCAGACGGAAACTCCAGTATCTGGTCAAATGGAAGGGATACGGTCAGGAGGATAATTCTTGGGTGACTGCCTCTGATGTTCATGCCTCCGATCTGGTCCGTGCCTTTCATAGGGCTCATCCTGATCGCCCTGGTGGTTCTGGTGAGGGTTCGGTGCCCCCTCCTTGAGGGGGGGGTACTGTTGTGAAATTGGATTTTGGGCTCCCCCGGTGGCCACTGGTGGAATTAAACTGGTGTGCATCATCCCCTCTGTTCACCTGTTCCCATCAGGATGTGGGAGTCGCTATTTAGCCTTGCTCCTCTGTCACTTCCATGCCGGTCAACATTGTAATCAGAAGCCTTTCTGTGCATGTTCCTGCTGCTAGACAACTTCCAGCTAAGTTGGACTTTAGTCCTTGTTTGTTTTTGCATTTTGTTCCAGTTCACAGCTGTAGTTTCGTTTCTGTGTCTGGAAAGCTCTTGTGATCTGAAATTGCCACTCTGATGTTATGAGTTAATACTAGAGTCTTAAAGTAATTTCAGGATGGTATTTTGATAGGGTTTTCAGCTGACCATGAAATTGTCCTTTCTGTCTTCCTGCTATCTAGTAAGCGGACCTCAATTTTGCTAAACCTATTTTCATACTACGTTTGTTATTTCATCTAAAATCACCGCCAATATATGTGGGGGCCTCTGTCTGCCTTTCGGGGAAATTTCTCTAGAGGTGAGCCAGGACTATATTTTCCTCTGCCAGGATTAGTTAGTCCTCCGGCCGGCGCTGGGCGTCTAGGGATAAAACGCAGGCAACGCTACCCGGCTACTGTTAGTTGTGCGGCAGGTTTAGTTCATGGTCAGTTTAGTTTCCATCCTTCCAAGAGCTAGTTCTATGTTTGCTGGGCTATGTTCTCTTGCCATTGAGAACCATAACAGTCACCCTTATAAAAGACTCCTGTCCACAGACTCAATGAATTAGACTCTAACTTGTACAACATGGTCAAGACCAAAGAGCTTTATAAGGATGTCATGGACAACATCATAGACCTGCACAAAGCTGGAATGGGCTGCAAAACCATAAGTAAATTGCTGGGTGTGAAGGAGACAACTGTTGGTGCAATAGTAAGAAAATGGAATATAAAATGACTCAATCGACATAGATCTGGGGCACCATGCAAAATCTCACCTCCTGGGGTATCCTTGATCATGAGGAAGGTGAGAGATAAGCCTAAAACTACACAGTGGAACCTGTTAATGATCTCAAGGCAGCTGGGACTACGGTCACCAAGAAAAGCATTGGTAACACATTACGCCGTAAAGGTTTAAAATCCTGCAGTGCCCACAAGGTTCCCCTGCTCAAGAAGGCACATGTGCAGGCCCAACTGAAGTTTTCCATTGAACACCTGGATGATTTTGTGTGATTCGGAGAAGGTGCTGTAGTCAGATGAGACCAAAATTGAAGTCTTTGGCAATAACTCATCTCGCCATGTTTGGAGGAAGAGAAAAACTGCCTATGACCCAAAGAACACCATCCCCACTGTCAAGCATGGAAGTAGAAACATTATGTTTTGGAGGTGTTTATCTGCTAAAGGCACAGGACTACTTCACTGCATCAATGGGAGAATGGATGGAACCATGTACCGCAGAATCCTGAGTGACAACCTCCTTTCCGCCTCAGGACATTAAAAATGGGTCTTGGATGGGTCTTCCAGCAAGACAATGATCCAAAAAATACAGCCAAGGCAACAAAGAAGTGGCTCAAAAAGAAGCACATTAAGATCAATGGCCTAGCCAGTCTCCAGACCTTAATTGCATAGAAAACTTAGAGAGGGAGTTGAAGCTCCGAGTTGCCAAGCGACAGCCTCAAAATCTTAATGATTTAGAGATGATCGGCAAAAGAGGAGTAGACCAAAATTCCTCCTGACATGTGTGCAAACCTCATCATCAACTACAAGAAACGTCTGACTGCTGTACTTGCTAACAAGGGTTTTGCCATTAAGTTTTACATCTTGTTTGCCAGAGGGATCAAATACTTATTTCTCACTGCAAAATGCAAATCAATTTATATAATTTATACATTGTGATTTTCTGTTTTTTATTTTTGATATTCTATCTCTCAATGTTAAAATTAAACTACCCTTAAAATTATAGACTCTTCATGTCTTTGTCAGTGGGCAAACTTATAAAATAAACGAGGTATCAATGCTTACTTCCCCCACTGTATATATATATATATATATATATATATGTATATATATATATATATATATATAATCTCTCTCTATATATACTGTATGTATATATATATATATATATATAACTGATGGTCCAACTAAATGCAAACCAGATGGAATAGCATGCCGCTGCTAGATGCTATGGTAGCCATGCTGGTTCAGTATGCCTTCAATGTTGAATAAATCCCCAACAGTGTCACCAGCGAAGCACCCCCACACCATCACACCTCCTCCTCCATGCTTCATGGTGGGAACCACGCATATAGAGTCCATCAGTTCACCTTTTCTGCGTCGCACAAAGACACGGTGGTTGGAACCAAAGATCTCAAATTTGGACTCATCAGACCAAAGCACAGATTTCCACTGGTCTAATGTCCATTCCTTGTGTTCTTTAGCCCAAACAAGTCTCTTCTGCTTGTTGCCTGTCCTTAGCAGTGGTTTCCTAGCAGCTATTTTACCAGGAAGGCCTGCTGCACAAAGTCTCCTCTTAACAGTTGTTGTAGAGATGTGTCTGCTGCTAGAACTATGTGTGGCATTGGCCTGGTCTCTAATCTGAGCTTCTGTTAACCTGAGATTTCTGAGGCTGGTGACTTGGATAAACATATCCTCAGAAGCAGAGGTGACTCTTGAACTTCCTTTCCTGCGGCGGTCCTCATGTGAGCCAGTTTCTTTGTAGCGCTTGATAGTTTTTGCCACTGCACTTGGGGACACTTTCAAAGTTTTCCCAATTTTTCGGGAAGACTGACCTTCATTTCTTAAAGTAATGATGGCCACTTGTTTTTCTTTACTTAGCAGCTTTTTCTTGCCATAACACAAATTCTAACAGACTATTCAGTAGTAATATCAGCTGTGTATCCACCAGACTTCAGCACAACACAACTGATGGTCCCAAAACCATTTATAAGGCAAGAAATCCCACTTATTAAACCTGACAGGGCACACCTGTGAAGTGAAAACCATTCCCTGTGACTACCTCTTGAAGCTCATCAAGAGAATGCCAAGAGTGTGCAAAGCAGTCATCAAAGCAAAAGGTGGCTACTTTGAAGAACCTAGAATATAAGACATAATTTCAGTTGTTTCACACTTTTTTGTTAAGTATATAATTCCACATGTGTTAATTCAGTGTGAATGTACAATTTTCATAGTCAAGAAAATACAGAAAAATCTTAAAGTGAGAAGTTGTGTCCAAACTTTTGGTCTGGACTGCATATATATATATATATATATATATATATATATATATATATATATATATATATATATATATATAAACAGTATATATATATATATATATATATATATATATATATATATATATATATATATATACGCACTTTTTAAAGGCCCAAGTTACTGTAATTTTTTCACCTGATATATCAGCCAAAGGAAAAGAGATGTAGCTGAAAATCTAAACTGCTTTGTATTGACAAGCTAATTAGCTAAGTATCGGGAAGAAAATGGGAAGAATAAAGTTTATCTGGCTATCTGTAGGAAAGGGTAGAAGAAAGTTTTGTATGGAAATGTCAGGTTGAATGCATTTGTCAGTGAAACCGATAGCAGGAAACTGATGTTACTGAGAAAAAGAAACACATCACAGGTAAAAAGGGTTGTTGAAAAGTCCCATTGTGTTTTCACGGACATAGTTTTGTAGCACTACAACACTTATTGGTTCCATTCAGCAGGCAAGTATAAAGGAGCTATTCAGGTCTCAACACGTAGATTTCAACACACATTGATGTACTGGAGACATAAGGTAGCTTTGACATCATCACGGATGATGATATCAAAACGAATTACTGAAAGGCTTTCTGATGGGATGATATGTGGATGTGGTACAAAGGTTATGTGTTGTTGTAAGGAAGGTAGAAAGATGTTGATTGAAGGAAGCTGATTAGATGACGGAGAACATTCCTCTAATTACACTCAGTTACAACATTAAACCATCAACATGCTGTCATTTAAATGGGTATTTTCTTTGTTGTAGGAGGCAGGGTTCCTGCAAAAATGAAATGCTGGCATTTACAATTACTATTGCCCAAGGCTGCATATACTTGATATACATGACTTCAAGCAGTAGATGTAAAATGCTCAGGTTGTATGCTATAATGTATAACCAATAGGTATATATATATATATATATATATATATATATATATATATATATATATATATATATATACATACACTCACCGGCCACTTTATTAGGTACACCATGCTAGTAACGGGTTGGACCCCCTTTTGCCTTCAGAACTGCCTCAATTCTTCGTGGCATAGATTCAACAAGGTGCTGGAAGCATTCCTCAGAGATTTTGGTCCATATTGACATGATGGCATCACACAGTTGCCGCAGATTTGTCGGCTGCACATCCCAAAGATGCTCCATACAAGGCAGGATGGATCCATGCTTTCATGTTGTTTACGCCAAATTCTGACCCTACCATCCGAATGTCGCAGCAGAAATCGAGACTCATCAGACCAAGCAACGTTTTTCCAATCTTCTACTGTCCAATTTCGATGAGCTTGTACAAATTGTAGCCTCAGTTTCCTGTTCTTAGCTGAAAGGAGTGGTACCCGGTGTGGTCTTCTGCTGCTGTAGCCCATCTGCCTCAAAGTTCGACGCACTGTGCGTTCAGAGATGCTCTTAGGCCTACCTTGGTTGTAACAGGTGGTGATTTGAGTCACTGTTGCCTTTCTATCAGCTCGAACCAGTCTGCCCATTCTCCTCTGACCTCTGGCATCAACAAGGCATTTCCGCCCACAGAACTGCCGCTCACTGGATTTTTTTTCTTTTTCGGACCATTCTCTGTAAACCCTAGAGATGGTTGTGCGTGAAAATCCCAGTAGATCAGCAGTTTCTGAAATACTCAGACCAGCCCTTCTGGCACCAACAACCATGCCACGTTCAAAGGCACTCAAATCACCTTTCTTCCCCATACTGATGCTCGGTTTGAACTGCAGGAGATTGTCTTGACCATGTCTACATGCCTAAATGCACTGAGTTGCCGCCATGTGATTGGCTGATTAGAAATTAAGTGTTAACAAGAAGTTGGACAGGTGTACCTAATAAAGTGGCCGGTGAGTGTATATATATATATATATACACACACTGCTCAAAAAAATAAAGGGAACACCGAAAAACCACATCCTATGTATCTCAATGAAATATTCCAGTTGCAAATTTTTATTCATTGCATAGTTGAATGTGTTCAGAACAATAAAACATAACAATTATCAATGTAAATCAAAATTAATATCCCACAGAGGTCTGGATTTGGAATGAAACTCAAAATCAAAGTGGAAGATTAAATTACAGGCTTATCCAACTTCAGTGGAAATGCCTAATGACAAGGAAAAGATGCTCAGTATTGTGTATGGCCTCCACGTGCCTGTATGACCTCCCTACAGTACATGCCTGGGCATGCCCCTGATGAGGCAGCATATGGTCTCCTGAGGGATCTCCTCCCAGACCTGGACTAAGGCATCCGCCAACTTCTGGACAGTCTGTGGTGCAATGTGACGTTGGTGGATGGTGCGAGACATGATGTCCCAGATGTGCTCAATTGGATTCAGGTCTGGGGAATGGGCGCCCCAGTACATAGCTTCAATGCCTTAATCTTGCAGGAACTGCTGACACACACCAGTCACATGAGGTCTGGCATTTCCATACATTAGGAGGAACCCAGGGCCAATCGCAGCAGCATATGGTCTCACAAGGGTCTGAGGATCTCATCTCGGTACCTAATGGCAGTCAGGCTACCTCTGGCGAGCACATGGAAGGCTGTGTGGCCCTCCAAAGAAATGCCACCCCACAACATTACAGACCCACTGCCTCCAGACTCTGTCAAGTTTGTCACATGTGCGAAGGCGGAGTTAGCAGTCCTGCTGCTGGGTTGTTGCCCTCCTACAGCCCCCTCCATGTCTCCTGGTGTACTGGCCTGTCTTCTGGTAGTGCCTCCAACCTCTGGACACTACGCTGATAGACACAGCAAGCCTTCTTGCCACAGCTCGCATTGATGTGCCATCCTGGATGAGCTGCACTAATAAAAATTTGCAACTGGAATATTTCATTCAGAGATATCTAGGATGTGGTATTTTAGTGTTCTCTTTATTTTTTTTGAGCAGTGTACATAAGGCACAATTTAAAAAGGATTTCAAAAATAAATAACTTATCTAAACCAAAATTTAATTTTTTATTAAAAAATTGGAAATTTCAGTGTAATTTTTAATGGAAGCAAGATTTCCAAAAAATTGGGACTCCGAGGGATTCAGATACACCATGTATTAATGTACTAGACATAAAAGAGGGCCTCATACACATTGTGTTCAAATTGTCAGGTGGTGGTGCTCCTAGACTTAAGTCATAAAGGCTATGCACTAAGTGCAAATCCTGCCAAAAATTACAAGCAGGGTCATCCATACACCCTTGAAGACACCAAATGTAATGTCTCATTCAAATATTGTGAACAAAGTGTAGTTGTGGTACTCCTACACTCATGAAAGCTCAGCACATTGTGCAATGCTTGCCAATAATTACAAGCAGGGTCATTCATTCACCCTGGAGGACACTAACTAAAGTGACTCATAAAATAATTAATGAGTAGTTGTGGTACTTTTACACTTATAAGGGCGTTGTCCTTTTTGCAAAGCAAGGATAAAATTATAAGTAGAGTCATCCAGTCATCCATACACCCTAGAAGGCAAAAACTGGTAGGCCTCATTAAATTATTGAACATTAACCCCTTAATGACCGGAGCTTTTTTTTGTTTTGCATTTTTGTTTTTCGCTCCCCTCCTTCCTGGAGCCATAACTTTTTCATTTTTCCATCAATATGGTGATGTGAGGGCTTATTTTTTGCTGAACAAATGACCAATGGAAATTTTGAACAACACCATTGGTTTTACGATGACGTGTACTAGAAAATGGGAAAAAAAATCCACGTTCGGTGAAATTGCAAAAAAAGTGCAATCCCAAACTTGTTTTTTGTTTGGCTTTTTTGCTAGGTTCACTAAATGCTAAAACTGTCCTGCTGTTATGATTCTCCAGGTCATTAGGTGCTAATTGAAACAAAACATGTCTAGGTTCTTTTCTATCTAAGTGATGAAAAAAAAATCCAAACTTTGCTAAAAAAAACCTGTAGCGTCTCCATGTTTTGTGATCTGGGGTTGGGTGAGGGCGTATAGTTTGCGTGCCAAGCAGACATTTTTAATACCATTTTGGTGCAGATATTTTCTTTTGATCGCCCATTATTGCATTTTAATGCAATTTCGCGGCGACCAAAAACACTTAATTTTGGCATTTTGACGTTTTTCTCGCTACGCCATTTAGCGATCAGCTTAATGTTTTTTTATAGATCAGGCGATTCTGAACTCGATGTAACCAAATATGTGTAGGTTTGATTTTATTTTTATTGTTTTTTTTTTAATTGGGCAATTGAACTTTTATGCTTTTTTAATTTTTTTCGTATTTTTAAACACATTTTTGTTTACTTTTGGCATGCTTCATTAGCCTCTATGGGAGGCTAGAAGCTGCCACGACTTGATTGCCTCTGCTACATAGAGGCATTGCTCAGATCGTCCCTATGTAGTATAATTAGAACATTGCTATGACCTCCGACCACAGGGTGGCGCTCATAGCAATCTGGCATCAACAACCATAGCGGTCTCAAGGAGACCTTTTGTTGTCATACCGATGCACCGCTGATCCTCGATCACGTGACGGGGTCAGTGGTGCGCGTATTACCAGCCGGATGGCCAGAAGCGCTTGTTAAATGCATAGTTTGACAGAGGCATTTAACTAGTTAATAGGCATGGGTGAATCACGATTCCGCCCGTGCCCATTGTGGGCACATGTCAGCTGTTCAAAACAGCTGAAATGTCCCGGCTTTGATGCAGGCTCACCTCCGGAGCCTGCATCAAAGTGAGGGTTCTGCCATCGGACATTCTATTCCGTTCAATGGCAGAAAGGGGTTAAATACAGTTTATGTGCCTCTGTCATCTGGTTGTATAGAAAATCTGGGTCTAATACAAACTTTGTTCATTTTATCAGCGTTAGCCTGTCAGCACTTTCTCTGTTGACAGGTTAAAGCGCCTGCCTGTTATGATAATAATCATAGCGGCTTGAGACCGAATAACGAGGAACCAAATTTGTACAACTGTAGAAGGACAATTTTTGTTTTTTATTTCAAACCAAAGAAATTTCACGCAAACCAAGTTCTACAGTATGCATGACAATAGTCAAATTTTGAACAAACAAATTTCTCCATATGTAGCAGGAAAATGTAGGTTTGTTTCAAAACAAAGAGATTTCACATAAACCAAGTTCTAGAGTGTATATGACAATAGTCTATTTTCATCTAGCCTATAATAATAATGATCCATTTTGTGTAGTCTATTTTTGCAGCAGACCAAAATTTTGGAAAAAACTAATTTCACACGAAGCAAATTCTACAGTATATGTGACAATAGTCAATTTTTTAACAAAAATAATTTGTGAACTATAGCAGGCAAAGCGGATTTAAAAAATGTTAACCCACTGTAAATTTACACAAATCACATTAAATTTTATGGATGACTAATTGAATCCAGAAAATAGATTTAGAAATTTTTTAACTTTTAGATAGCACTGTAATGCAACAATAACCATGTTAAACTGTATGGATGACAAATTAAATCCAGATAAAAATTTCAAAACATAAATATTTTGAAAGTGTAGTTGACATACTCCAACACTCATAAACACTTTGCAGAAAGTGCAAGGCCAAGACAAGTTTTAAAAGAGGGTAATACAGTAATCTTCTTCAGGTGCCAGCTTCTTCTCCTTGCTCGGGTGACTGAGGGGACTGACATCATCTTCTTCTTGGAGCACGATTTTCAGGTGCCTGGGTTGTAAGTGACCCAGTTTCAGGTAGTGCCAGAGCCACCGACATGTAGAAATTGGCAGCAGCCCCCATGTCACCTGCACCATTGCCTGTTCCAGCATAGGAGGTGGAGAAATCCAAGGACATTACAAAGTCTCATGGGTGGTTATCCCACAAGGATTGCCCTCATTTTAAAGTTCTGGATGAACTTCTAGTTGTACCACACATTTCTAGGAAAGGCTCTAACTTGTTTTGTTGACAGGTATCTCACTAAGTCCTGGATTGTGTCCACTTTATTGATTTGCGTTTTGATTTCACCTTTACCTACTACATATCTAAGGTATTTGGCCTCCTCTTTCCCCATGGCACTTTTTTGAAGTTATATTAAACTCCAACTTCCTGAGAGCATCAAACCACCTGGACCGTTTCCTGATGACTTCCCCAATCCGGGCTGAAGATTACCATATCATCCAGGTATGCTGCAGCATAGTTCTTATGGGGTGTGCGGATCCTGTCCATGGCCCTTTGGAATGTGGCAAGAGCACCCTGTAGTTCAATCAGCATTCAGATGTATTGGAAACATCTGTCAAGCGTAGCGTCTTGTGACATGGGGATTTGTCAAAATCCCTTTGTTAGATCCAAAGTATTCATGTATCTTGCTGGTCAAAGTCTCTCAATCAACTCATTGACATGTGACATCAGATATGAGTCAAACTTGCTTGGAGACTTTGTTCAGCTTCCAATAAACATTACAGAATCTCCATTGTGCATCATTTTTGGAACAAATATAGTCCATTTAGACCACCTGCTCTTAGACTCCACAATGACTCTGAGAGTTAGCAAATGCTTCACTACCTTAGAAATCAGTTGTCGGCGGGCCTCTGGAATTTGGTAGGGCTTCAAGTTCAGCTGCACATGGGGTCCTGTCAGAACTTTGTGTTCTGTGACATCTGTAAACCCTGGCAAATCTGAGACCAGGTCACAATACTGCTGTAGCAATTCCCGACACTGCTGTTTTGGGGCCTTCTACAGCCTCTCTGCTATTGTGACACCTACAATGTCCCCTTCTGTCTTGACCAGATTACATGGAATTTTAACGGTGTCCCTGTCGTGCCATGGCTTGATAATATTGAGGTCATAGACTTGGTACAGCTTATGTCTTCCCAGTTGATGAGCCTGATAGCTCGCTTAATGAAGATTTTAACCACCTGATAGGGGACTTGTCATTTGGCCAACTTACTCTCTACAGGGGGAATAAGCACCAGGACTTGGTCCCCGGGGCTCATCTGCTTCATCCTGGCTGACTGGTTGCAGACCCTGGATTGCCTCTTGGGCCTGGAGGAGATGTTCATTTATGATGAGCATTACCTTTGCAAACCTCTCCTGCATCTGGCTGACATGCTTGATGATACTCAGGTGACTTTGGCTTCCCAGGTTTCCTGTGCTATATTAAGGAGTGCCCATGGATTTCAGCCATACAGGAGCTCAAACAAAGCAAACCGAGTAGAGGCTTGTGGAACTTCCTGGATAGAAAATAACAAATATGGGAAGAGATAGTCCCAGTCTCAACCATCCTTTTCTATGACCTTCTTAATCATACTCTTTAAAGCTAAATTGGCAGGTCCTCCAAGTCCTCCAACCCAGCAGAATTCACCTATGCATGATTAAACTCCCTAAACAGCCCTGAATAGTGTAATTCAGTTAAGTAAATGCTTTAAAAAAGCATTTATAATGTCCCCATTTCATATGCTAATTAGGGGTTTGATTAGTCGATGGGGCATTAGTTTCCCCAGACTAGTCAGCCCTCTTTACATGTTATCACGCCCCCATGGGTGTGATAACATAATTTGCACAAGCTGGCCTCATCGCCAGCTCATGAAAATCTAGCGCATACTTGCCACTCATTTCGGAAGCGTCAATGCGTCTCTGAAACCTGCTGCACACTTCCTGACTTCAGAGGCGCAGTGCACATGACCGGAAGCCATCTTCTGAACTTCTGATCATACGCAGTGTGTCTTTGAAACCAGGAAGTGTACTTCAGTAGCACATTGACGCTGCCAAAATAAGCGGCACGCATGAGCCAGATGTGAATTGTCTGTAATTTTTATCGTAGGTACACTTCAACTGTGAGAGACAGGATCAAAAAATAAAAAACAGGAAATCACATTGTTTGATTTTTAAATAATTAAATTGCATTTTCCTGCATGAAATAAATATTTCATCACTTGCCAACTGGCAATAATTCTGCCTCTCACAGACCAGTTAGTTTTTCTTTAAGAAGCCATACTACTCTGCACTCATTATCTGTATTAATTGCACCTGCTTGAACTCATTACCTGTATAAAAGACTTCAACAAACTCAATTAATCACACTCCAAGCTCTTCACCATGGCCAAGACCAAAGAGCTGTCTAAGGACACCAGGGACAAAATAGTAGACCTGCACAAGGCTGAGATAGGCTACAAGACAATAAGCAAGCAGCTTGGTAAGAAGGCAGCAACTGTTCGAAAAGGCTCAATTATTAGAAAATGGAAGAAACACAAAATGATTGTCTACCTTCCTCGGTCTGAGGCTCCATGCAAGATGTCACCTCATGGGGTAAGGATTATCAGTCAGAAGTTTCTGTCACAAGATGGCGACTGTTATGGTTACCCCAATGACCAGGGGAATAAAAATACAAAACGGACTAGCTCTCGGGTGATGGAAACTAAGGTCGACCGTGACCTGAACCTGACCCAACACTTACAGTAGCCGGGGGATGTACCTACGATGCCCTAGACACCACGCGCCAGCCGGAGATCTAACTACCCCTATAAGAGGAACATACAGGCCTGCCTTACCTCCAGTGAGGAACCCCAAAAGATGATAGTAGGCCCCCACAGATATTGACGGTGAGTTCAGAGGAAATGACATACGTAGGATGAACAGCAGATTTAGCACAGTGAGGTCCGCTTACTAGATAGCAGAAGGACAGGAAAGTGTTACTTCACGGTCGACCTAAAAATCACTATTCAAAAACACCATCCAGAAATTACTTTAAACTCCAGTGACAACTCATGCCACTGGAGTAGTAATTTTCTGTCCACAAGAGCTTCCAGCACTGAAGAGTCACATTGCAGATAGCTGGACAAAAATAGCAAAAACAAGAAACAAAATTCAACTTAGCTGAACTGGAACTTGAGGCAGGTGAATGCAACAGAATGCTACTAGCACATTGTTGGCCGGCATATGACTAACAGCCAAGCAGCCTTAAATAGGAAACTCCCCTAGAGGGTGGCGACAGGTAATCAGAGATGGAGGAAGGCACATAGAAGGCACTACCATAACAGACCACCGGGGGAGCCCACAAACCGAATTCACAACAGTACCCCCCCCTTAAGGAGGGGGCACCGAACCCTCACCAGAACCACCAGGGCGATCTGGATGAGCACTATGAAATGCACGAACCAAATCAGGAGCATGAACATCGGATGCTGTCACCCAAGAATTATCCTCCTGGCCATAACCTTTCCACTTAACCAGATACTGAAGTTTCCGTCTGGAAACACGGGAGTCCAAGATCTTTTCCACCACATACTCCAATTCACCCTCAACCAACACAGGAGCAGGTGGATCAGCAGAAGGAACAACCGGTACCTCATACCTCCGCAATAATGACCGATGGAAAACATTATGGATATTAAAAGATGCTGGGAGGTCCAAACGAAAGGACACAGGATTAAGAACCTCCAGAATCCTATAAGGGCCGATAAACCGAGGCTTAAACTTAGGAGACGAGACCTTCATAGGAACAAATCGAGAAGACAGCCACACCAGGTCCCCAACACAAAGACGAGGACCAATACGCCGATGACGATTAGTGAACTGTTGAGTCTTCTCCTGGGACAACTTCAGATTGTCCACAACCTGTCCCCAAATCCGATGCATCCTATCAACCACAGCATCCACTCCAGGACAATCCGAAGACTCCAATTGACCGGACGAAAACCGAGGGTGAAACCCTGAATTACAAAAAAATGGAGAAACCAAAGTGGCAGAACTGGCCCGATTGTTAAGGGCAAACTCTGCCAATGGCAAAAAGTCAAGCCAATCATCCTGATCAGCGGACACAAAACACCTCAAGTAAGTCTCCAAGGTCTGATTAGTACGCTCAGTCTGGCCATTAGTCTGAGGATGGAATGCAGACGAAAAAGACAAATCGATACCCATCCTGGCACAGAACGTCCGCCAAAATCTAGACACAAATTGAGTACCCCTGTCAGACACTATATTCTCAGGAATACCATGCAAACGCACCACATTCTGAAAAAATAGAGGAACCAACTCAGAGGAGGAGGGCAATTTGGGTAAAGGTACCAAATGAACCATCTTGGAAAAACGGTCACAAATCACCCAGATGACAGACATCCTACGAGAAACCGGAAGGTCAGAAATAAAGTCCATAGAGATGTGCGTCCAAGGCCTCTTAGGAATAGGCAAGGGCAACAACAACCCACTGGCCCTAGAACAGCAGGGCTTGGCCCGAGCACAAACATCACAAGACTGCACAAACATGCGCACATCTCGAGACAAAGAAGGCCACCAGAAGGACCTAGACACCAAATCCCTGGTGCCAAAAATTCCAGGATGACCTGTCAACGCGGAAGAATGAACCTCCGAGATAACTCTACTGGTCCAATCATCAGGGACAAACAGTCTACCAGGCGGACAGCGATCAGGCCTATCCACCTGAAACTCCTGCAAAGAACGCCGCAGGTCTGGGGAGACAGCTGACAATATCACCCCATCCTTCAGGATGCCGGTAGGTTCGGAATCACCAGGCGAGTCAGGCTCAAAACTCCTAGAGAGGGCATCCGCCTTCACATTCTTGGACCCAGGCAGATATGACACCACAAAGTTAAATCGGGAGAAAAACAATGACCAGCGCGCCTGTCTAGGATTCAGACGCCTGGCCGACTCAAGATAAATTAGATTCTTGTGGTCAGTGAGGACCACCACCTGGTGTCTAGCACCCTCAAGCCAATGACGCCACTCCTCAAACGCCCACTTCATGGCCAGAAGTTCCCGATTTCCCACATCATAATTTCGCTCAGCGGGCGAAAACTTTCGGGAGAAAAACGCACATGGTCTCATTACTGAGCAGTCAGGATCTTTCTGCGACAAAACTGCACCTGCTCCGATCTCCGAAGCATCCACCTCAACCTGAAACGGAAGTAACACATCAGGTTGGCGCAACACAGGAGCGGAAGAAAAGCGGCGCTTAAGCTCTTGAAAGGCCTCCACAGCCGCAGAGGACCAATTAGCAACATCAGCACCCTTTTTGGTCAAATCAGTCAAAGGTTTAGCAATGGCAGAAAAACCCGCTATAAATCGGCGATAGAAATTAGCAAAACCCAAGAACTTTTGCAGACTCTTCAAAGAAGTAGGTTGCATCCAATCACAAATGGCCTGGACCTTGACAGGGTCCATCTCCATAGATGAAGGGGAAAAAATATATCCCAAAAAGGAAATTCTCTGAACTCCAAAACTACACTTTGAGCCCTTTACAAAAAGAGAATTAGCTCGCAAAACCTGAAAAACTCTCCTGACCTGTTGAACGTGAGATTCCCAGTCCTCCGAAAAAACAAGAATATCATCCAAATACACAATCATAAACTTATCCAGATATTCACGGAAAATATCGTGCATAAAGGACTGAAAAACGGAAGGGGCATTTGCGAGACCGAAAGGCATTACCAAATACTCAAAATGGCCTTCAGGCGTATTAAATGCGGTCTTCCACTCATCCCCCTGCTTAATCCGCACCAAATTATACGCACCACGTAGATCGATCTTAGTGAACCACTTAGCCCCCTTTATACGAGCAAACAGATCAGTCAGTAAAGGTAACGGGTACTGGTATTTAACTGTAATCTTATTCAAAAGTCGATAGTCGATACAAGGTCTCAATGAACCATCCTTTTTACCTACAAAGAAAAATCCTGCCCCTAGTGGAGACAACGAGGGGCGAATATGACCCTTTTCCAAGGATTCTCTGATATACTCCCGCATAGCAGTATGTTCGGGCACAGACAAATTAAACAAGCGACCCTTAGGAAACTTACTACCGGGGATCAATTCAATAGCGCAGTCACACTCTCTGTGAGGAGGGAGAGAATCAACTTTAGGCTCTTGAAAGACATCATAAAAATCTGACAGAAATGCTGGGATCTCAGAGGGAGTAGATGAAGAAATAGGAACCAAAGGTGCATCCCCATGAATACCCCGACATCCCCAGCTCAACACAGACATAGATTTCCAGTCCAAGACGGGATTATGAATCTGTAACCATGGTAATCCAAGCACTAAGACATCATGTAGGTTATATAATACAAGGAAACGAATAATCTCCTGATGGTCTGGGGTAAGACGCATAGTCACTTGTGTCCAATATTGTGGTTTATTGCTAGCCAAAGGTGTAGAATCAATACCCTTCAGGGGAATAGAAACTTCCAATGGCTCCAAATCAAACCCACAACGCTTGGCAAAGGACCAATCCATGAGACTCAGAGCGGCGCCAGAATCCACATAAGCATTCACAGTAACAGATGATAAGGTACAAATCAATGTCACGGACAAAAGAAATTTTGACTGCAAGGTACCTGTAGAAAAAGATTTATCAACCTTTTTATCAACCTTATTTATACGTTTAGAGCATGCTGATATAACATGAGCTGGATCTCCACAGTAGAAGCACAATCCATTTTTGCGCCTGTAATTTTGACGTTCGCCTCTAGACAAAACACGATCGCATTGCATATGCTCTAATGCCTTTTCAGAGGTCACCGCCAAATGGTGCACAGGTCTTTGCTCAGAAGACACCGCCATATGGTGCACAGGTTTTTGCTCAGAAGATACCGCCATATGGTGCACAGATTTTTCCTCAGAAGACCCCGCCATATGGTGCACAGATTTGCGCTCCCGCAAACGCCGATCAATCTGGATAGCCAATTTCATGGCATCATTCAGACCTGCAGGCACAGGGAACCCCACCATGACATCCTTCACGGCATCAGAGAGACCTTCTCTGAAATTAGCTGCTAAAGCGCACTCATTCCATCTAGTAAGCACCGACCATTTACGGAATTTCTGGCAGTATATCTCAGCTTCATCTTGCCCTTGGGAAAGAGCTATCAAGGCTTTCTCAGCCAAAATCTCCAAATTAGGCTCTTCATAAAGCAACCCCAAAGCCTGAAAAAACGCATCTACATTTAACAACGCAGGATCCCCTGGCGATAATGCAAATGCCCAACTTTGTGGGTCGCCGCGCAATAGAGAGATAACAATTTTAACTTGTTGAGTATGATCACCAGCAGAGTGAGATCTCAGAGACAAAAACAATTTGCAATTTTCTCTGAAACTCAAAAACCGGGATCTGTCTCCGGTAAAGTATTCAGGCAGAGGAATCTTAGGTTCAGACATTGGAGCACGTATAACAAAATCTTGTAGGTTCTGTACTTTTGTCGCAAGGTTATTCAAACCTGCAACTAAACTCTGTGGATCCATATTCAAATGGGTGTAACCCAAGCATTCAGAGGTTAAGAGGAGAGGAAAAAAAAAAAAAAGGCTGAAGACTGCAGTTTAAGCAAGGAATACAAATGATCAAACTAAGGTGCACTTTCAAACACAGAAAAAAAAAAAAAAAAAAACCTTTTCTCCTCCTTCCTGCTTTAGTGCATATTTTAACACATAGATTTTTTACAGGCCGGCCAAACTGTTATGGTTACCCCAATGACCAGGGGAATAAAAATACAAAACGGACTAGCTCTCGGGTGATGGAAACTAAGGTCGACCGTGACCTGAACCTGACCCAACACTTACAGTAGCCGGGGGATGTACCTACGATGCCCTAGACACCACGCGCCAGCCGGAGATCTAACTACCCCTATAAGAGGAATATACAGGCCTACCTTACCTCCAGTGAGGAACCCCAAAAGATGATAGTAGGCCCCCACAGATATTGACGGTGAGTTCAGAGGAAATGACATACGTAGGATGAACAGCAGATTTAGCACAGTGAGGTCCGCTTACTAGATAGCAGAAGGACAGGAAAGTGTTACTTCACGGTCGACCTAAAAATCACTATTCAAAAACACCATCCAGAAATTACTTTAAACTCCAGTGACAACTCATGCCACTGGAGTAGTAATTTTCTGTCCACAAGAGCTTCCAGCACTGAAGAGTCACATTGCAGATAGCTGGACAAAAATAGCAAAAACAAGAAACAAAATTCAACTTAGCTGAACTGGAACTTGAGGCAGGTGAATGCAACAGAATGCTACTAGCACATTGTTGGCCGGCATATGACTAACAGCCAAGCAGCCTTAAATAGGAAACTCCCCTAGAGGGTGGCGACAGGTAATCAGAGATGGAGGAAGGCACATAGAAGGCACTACCATAACAGACCACCGGGGGAGCCCACAAACCGAATTCACAACAGGCGACATTGGACTGGAGTGGCACTGGGAAGAGCTGAAGACAGTGGCTGGTAAATAAAAGACTAAGGTAAGGGACCTTATATTAGTACCACCACTCAAGCACTGAAATAAAAAAAAAATGCTGGAGTGGTGCTTTAAGTTACAGGTTTGAGCAGTGCATAGTTATATTTGATGCAAGGAGACTTGCTCAGCTGTGTGGGATTTAAAAAAAAAGAAAAAAAAAACATTGCATGAAACCAATCTGTGGAATGAGAATACTGTATAATGGATTGAGTGGTCAATATATTTATTACACTATAAAATAAGCTGTCTGGAAGCACCTAGTTCTTGGGCATGTTCATGCTACATGATGTAGTGTGTAAACATCTTCAATAGCTAATGCTAACAGGGTAATAGGAAATGTGACGGTCAAGAGAGATTTACTTCCTCATTCTTATTATGCTTTCCTAACTAGCTACAGAGCTAAAAGATACTTTAAAGACAACTACAAAGCCGAAGAAAAATGGCACCTCTGGCTATTGGTCATTGAACTCTGAACCCTAGAGTTGCTCAGATAATGAATTTTCAAAGCTAATACAACAAGATGGCAGAAATTGCAAGTTTCTTTCAAGGCAGTGAAGAACGTGTCATAGAATATAACGTAAAATATATACAGTATAGTGCTGGTCTTGAAATTGGAGCTCTGGTTATTAAGGTAATTTTTATAAAATATGTGTATCTGCTCCATGACCTCCAGGTCATACCTGCTCAGTTTACTCTTTAACTTGAAAGTTGTTTTTACATTATTAGTGACAACACAATGAAAGAGAAGCATATAACCCAAAGAGGATACTGTCTGGACTGAAATATCATTAGTCTTTTTTGTTGACATTTTGATTAATGCCTCCATATTACATACCTTATTGTAACACTTCACAGCATGCTTTGCCTTTGGTTGTAAATGTACTTTATGACTTTTATTAGCGTATAGTATTTTCCAGTCTACATTTCTTTTTTTGATTCGCTATTATAATAATATGAGTTCATGAAAATACATTTGTTTTGGGAGAAGAAATATCTAAATAATTATATAACAGTATATTAATAATAGTTAAATATAGACATTTGATTAATAAAAGTAATATGGAAAGTATTGTAGAAAGCGGACATGTTCCCCTTCCCAGTAAAAGTGCATCCGCATTGCATCCAATTTTTATGGATAGATTGCAATTATTAACATAAGAAACTGTATTTGATTTTGCTAATTTTATTAATTTCTGATGTATAAAAATTGATGTCATACAAATCATACAAAAAGAAATATACGGTATGCATGATGCAAGGATGGAATACAAATGAAAATCATCATTTCTTTCTGCATTAAATTTTTTTAAAATACTCATCTAAACTCAGCCTTTAAAGGAGTTGTCCACTACTAGGGCAACCCCTTCTTGATCAAAATATATTTGGCCCCCATAAAATAGTAAAGCCTATACTTACCTCACGTGCCGACGCCATTCGTGTGGTGTTGGCACTTGCTCTCCATGGGGCTCCCATGCGGTGTTGTGATAAGTGAAGAAGGCGCTTGCGTCACTGTCTCCACCTTTGCACATTTTGAACATGAAGAGGAAGTCCGGGCTGCAGCTGATCTCTGACTTCCTCTTCATGCTCAAAATGTCCGAAGGTGTGGTCAAAGACACCAGCGCTGATTGGGCACCTGCATCACATGTCATAACCCCGCATGACAGCCCCTGGGAGAGTGAGTGTCGACACAGCAGGAACGGCCCTGGCACGGGAGGTGAGTATAAGCTTTACTATGTTATCTGGGCCAAGTGAGGGGTATGGGAAGAAATTGTCAAAGTAGTGGACAACTTCTTTAAAGGGAACCTGTCAACCCCAAAATTGAGGGTGAGCTAAGCCCACCAGCATCAGGGGCGTATCTACAGCATTCTGTAATGCTGTAGATAAGCCCCCGATGTATCCTGAAAGATGAGAAAAAGAGGTTATATTATACACACTTGGGCGGGCAGTCTGATCCAATGGGCATCGCAGTCCAGTCTGGGGCCTCCCATCTTCATAGGATGACATCCTCTTCTGCTCTTCACGCTGCAGCTCCGGTGCAGGCGTACTTTGCCTGCCCTGTTGAGGGCAGAACAAAGTACAGCAGTGAGCAGGCGTCGGGAAAGGTCAGAGAGGCCGACAAAGTATGCCTGCACAGGAGCCGCAGCAGGAAGACAAGAAGAGGACGTCATCTGATGAAGATGGGAGGAGCCGGACCCGGACTGCGACACCAATCGGACCGGACTAGGACCGGGACCTCCGTGGATGAGTATAATATAACCTCTTTTTCTCATCTTTTAGGATACATCGGGGGCTTATCTACAGCATTATAGAATGCTGTAGATAAGCCCCTGATGCCGGTGGGCTTAGCTCACCTTTGATTTTGGGGGTGACAGGTTCCTTTAATGTCCTGCTAACTCTAAGGAACATTTCTGGCAAAACTGCGATACACTGCCGGAGGGAACAGTGTATGACTTGCATGACTTTCTGATCATAAATATAAAACTGTCAGCTACTTAGATGACAGTCTAACTAGTCCACTTCATTTGCTGATCAGAAAATAAAGTTGTTCAAGTATTAGTAGATGTATGGGAAGGTATGACAATAAAATACATGCTCAATCATCTTATTTTTTTTCAAGCATGGCATGCAGATAGGATATCAGAGCTACTGTATGTTAAAAGATAATGGATCTTCAATCTGCAGCAGAGGTCTCAAACTGCATTCCTCAAGGGCCACAAACAGGTCATGTTTTCAGGATTTCTTTGTACTGCACAGGTAATAACTTAATCATCTTTCACATTCTCCCCTGCTGAAGATTCTTCTTTTTCAATAAAGGACTGATTTTTAGGACAGTGAGTGCTCTCAGTTTTCTTTTTTGTATCAAAGCAGGGTGTGACTGATAAAATTAAAAAATAACCTTTAATAATATTAGCTAAAAAGTTGGTTAGGCCAACTACATATGAAAAAACATAAAGACTCACAGGAAAAAATTCCCAGGCAGGGGAATTACTCAATAGCTAATTGCCCAAGACCTTCTGGTCCACACAGATATAACGGTCTTTTTTGGGGAAAAAGCGCTCCTATCTAGGAGTATAAAGACCATATACACCTCAAACCGCATATCACTTGTCCCCATCCATAAAATGGAGATGCAGTACTTCCAGACAGTGTATAGTAAATGGAACGATCTTACCTCAGGATTTCCTTTTTGAGCCGGGTAAGACCTCTCACATCCTCAGCATCCGGAAGGGGGGGCATTCAATTGCAGCCACACACATACCCATCCACACTGTTTAGGAGGGAGATTTGAGCATTAGAACATCCCATACGTTTCCCTACGCGTTTCGTAGTAACTCATCAGGGGAAAACATAGTATAGTCCCTCCACAGCGGTGGGGGACCCGCAAAAATGGGAGGATATAGGCAATCACCTTCTTCAGGCATTGCTCGTTCTTAAATAGCCCGCCCCATGTTATTTGGGCTGGGTTAGATGACGCAATGTGCTGTGCGTCCCCTGTGGGACGCAGCTCATGGACCACATGCATCATTTCCGGTGGCGCCTGTTAATGCCGTCGTAGCGCACCGCCCAATCTAGTCCTAGACAGCAGGGCCGTATATGTCATTTCCGGTGCCGTGCCCCTGTCTAGTTACTATAGCAACGTGACGCCTGATCCAGGCAGTTGCGTTGTATATCTCTTTCCGGAGTCTCAGAATAACGCTGCATCCGCCTGAGAAACAAATGCTACGTTCAATCAATAAGGAATATATTAACCCCTGCACAGTCGCTAATTGTGGATTTGCACATATTGCAAAATTCATACAGGGTCATTCCGAAAATGTGGTATAATTGGTCCTACCAAGACCTTCTCTCAGAAGGGAGGACCATAATCACGGAGCATGTACTGGCTATCTCATGCAAAAGGGGAGAACTCAAAAAATGGGAAGGCCGATAATTGATTCAGCCCTCAAAAATAAGGACCCATAAATCTATGTGGAGGTCCAAAAGAGGATCCACAAACAATTTTAATTTAATGATTCAAGGAGGGGACTATTAGGAGAGATGGTGGGGGCGGGGAGTGGGATGAAATGCTGGATTGGTGCACGGAAATAAAGCAGGTAGAAAGATAGCGTATGTGTAAACCCAATGTCCCTATCCATGCTCCTATTAATATCTACCTAGCATATGGAGGTTGGCACCCTAGGACAGAATAACGCAAGACTGGCACCCCCATTCCGCGACGGCTGTCCCTATTGATGGTCCTATTACGCCCTGATGACAGAATAAGGGAGGAAGAAAGAAAAGAGTCAATGTTATCTCCTGGTTGCTTAGTTTAACTCTCCAAGAAGCAACTGTACGTGAGGATTTCATTCAGACCTCCTGGTGTTTGTGTTTTCAAGCGGAAAATCCATCTTGTCTCACATTGTAGCAACATCTGGTCCCAATTTCCCCCCCTTTTTGGTGCACCAATTCTATCAATCCCCATAAACCTAAGTCCTCGACTGTCACCATTGTGTATGGTGTTAATGTGTCTGGCCAGAGGTGTGTCTCTTTTCAAGGCGATGTCTCTCAGATGCTCCCCTACACGTCTCCTAAATTCGCGTATAGTCTTGCCAATATATTCCAGCCCACATAGGCAAACCGCTCTATAGATGACTCCTTTGGACCTACAATTTATGAAGTGATAGATATCATATTCTTTCCCTGTCACTCCACTCTGAAAATTCGGTCCCACCATAATTACCGGACATGCTACACATCCACTACATTTATAGCATCCCTTTGGTGGTTTTGGGAACCGCGTGTTCTTCACCGGTGGGGAGTAGTGGCTATGTACAAGTCTGTCCCCAATAGATCTGCCCTTTTTAAAGGTGATTTGAGGGCATTCCCCCACCATCTCTCCAATGTCCTCATCCATGTTCAAAATGGACCAATGTTTTTTTAAAATTGTCCGTACTTTTTGGGCCCCATTGTTATAAGTGGTGATAAACCTGCAAATTGGTATCTCTTCTCTCTTTGGGGCTGGTACCAGTAAGTTGTCCCTATTGATGTCCTTAACCTTAACCGGGAGGAAACCGAGGTTTTTGGGGACCCCTTCATGGAGGAACAGGCTAATATAGCCTTTTGGTCGCGCTATATAGACGACGTGCTGTTGATTTGGAATGGAGACGTCGAAACTTGACAAATTTTGTGGTAAAATTAAATAACAACCAACTGGGATTGTCTTTCACTTTTGAACATCATAGAGAGAAATTACCGTTTTTAGACCTCTACATCCAGAAAATGCCAGATGGACATCTGGATACCAAAACCTACAGAAAGCCTACCTCAATGAATGCCCTTCTCAGGTGGGACAGTCACCATCCGGCACCCCTGAAGAGGGGCATTCCCAAAGGCCAGTATCTACGAGCAAGACGTAACTGCACCTCCAATGAGGAATATAAGATACAGGCAGACGATCTACAAATGCGGTTTCTGGCCAGAGGCTACCCTAAGGGCATCCTAAGGAAGGCATACAACAAGGTTAAGGACATCAATAGGGACAACTTACTGGAACCAGCCCCAAAGAGAGAAGAGATACCAATTTGCAGGTTTATCACCACTTATAACAATGGGGCCCAAAAAGTACGGACAATTTTAAAAAAACATTGGTCCATTTTGAACATGGATGAGGACATTGGAGAGATGGTGGGGGAATGCCCTCAAATCACCTTTAAAAAGGGCAGATCTATTGGGGACAGACTTGTACATAGCCACTACTCCCCGCCGGTGAAGGACACGTGGTTCCCAAAACCACCAAAGGGATGCTATAAATGTAGTGGATGTGTAGCATGTCCGGTAATTATGGTGGGACCGAATTTTCAGAGTGGAGTGACAGGGAAAGAATATGATATCTATCACTTCATAAATTGTAGGTCCAAAGGAGTCATCTATAGAGCGGTTTGCCTATGTGGGCTGGAATATATTGGCAAGACTATACGCGAATTTAGGAGACGTGTAGGGGAGCATCTGAGAGACATCGCCTTGAAAAGAGACACACCTCTGGCCAGACACATTAACACCATACACAATGGTGACAGTCGAGGACTTAGGTTTATGGGGATTGATAGAATTGGTGCACCAAAAGGGGGGGGAAATTGGGACCAGATGTTGCTACAATGCGAGACAAGATGGATTTTCCGCTTGAAAACACAAACACCAGGAGGTCTGAATGAAATCCTCACGTACAGTTGCTTCTTGGAGAGTTAAACTAAGCAACCAGGAGATAACATTGACTCTTTTCTTTCTTCCTCCCTTATTCTGTCATCAGGGCGTAATAGGACCATCAATAGGGACAGCCGTCGCGGAATGGGGGCGCCAGTCTTGCGTTATTCTGTCCTAGGGTGCCAACCTCCATATGCTAGGTAGATATTAATAGGAGCATGGATAGGGACATTGGGTTTACACATACGCTATCTTTCTACCTGCTTTATTTCCGTGCACCAATCCAGCATTTCATCCCACTCCCCGCCCCCACCATCTCTCCTAATAGTCCCCTCCTTGAATCATTAAATTAAAATTGTTTGTGGATCCTCTTTTGGACCTCCACATAGATTTATGGGTCCTTATTTTTGAGGGCTGAATCAATTATCGGCCTTCCCATTTTTTGAGTTCTCCCCTTTTGCATGAGATAGCCAGTACATGCTCCGTGATTATGGTCCTCCCTTCTGAGAGAAGGTCTTGGAAGGACCAATTATACCACATTTTCGGAATGACCCTGTATGAATTTTGCAATATGTGCAAATCCACAATTAGCGACTGTGCAGGGGTTAATATATTCCTTATTGATTGAACGTAGCATTTGTTTCTCAGGCGGATGCAGCGTTATTCTAAGACTCCGGAAGGAGATATACAACGCGACTGCCTGGATCAGGCGTCACGTTGCTATAGTAACTAGACAGGGGCACGGCACCGGAAATGACATATATGGCCCTGCTGTCTAGGACTAGATTGGGCGGTGCGCTACGACGGCATTAACAGGCGCCACCGGAAATGATGCATGCGGTCCATGAGCTGTGTCCCACAGGGGACGCACAGCACATTGCGTCATCTAGCCCAGCCCAAATAACATGGGGCGGGCTATTTAAGAACGAGCAATGCCTGAAGAAGGTGATTGCCTATATCCTCCCATTTTTGCGGGTCCCCCACCGCTGTGGAGGGACTATACTATGTTTTCCCCTGATGAGTTACTACGAAACGCGTAGGGAAACGTATGGGATGTTCTAATGCTCAAATCTCCCTCCTAAACAGCGTGGATGGGTATGTGTGTGGCTGCAATTGAATGCCCCCCCTTCCGGATGCTGAGGATGTGAGAGGTCTTACCCGGCTCAAAAAGGAAATCCTGAGGTGAGATCGTTCCATTTACTATACACTGTCTGGAAGTACTGCATCTCCATTTTATGGATGGGGACAAGTGATATGCGGTTTGAGGTGTATATGGTCTTTATACTCCTAGATAGGAGCGCTTTTTCCCCAAAAAAGACCGTTATATCTGTGTGGACCAGAGGGTCTTGGGCAATTAGCTATTGAGTAATTCCCCTGCCTGGGAATTTTTTCCTGTGAGTCTTTATGTTTTTTCATATGTAGTTGGCCTAACCAACTTTTTAGCTAATATTATTAAAGGTTATTTTTTAATTTTAGCAGTCACACCCTGCTTTGATACGTATTTTTGACTGGTGTTATCCACTGTTGATTTATCAGTTTTCTTTTTTATTGAAATTTTCTTGCATACCTTTTTTTAGATTGATCACCCGATCCTTGAGGGGCGTTTATGTCACGTGACTGTATTGAGTGTGAGGCGCAGTGAACCTTTGCTGCAGTGGTGCGGATTCTTTACTCTTTTTCATCATAATTTAATCACCTACACACACAGTGATTACAGCACATTGTGCATGCTAAGGAAATCTTGAAAACACGCATGGTTTGCAGCCCTTGAGGAATGCAGCTTGAGACCCCAGATCTACAGGGTGGGCCATTTATATAGTTACACCTCAATAAAATGGGAATGCTTGGTGATGTCAACTTCCTGTGACACATTAGTATATGGGAGGGGGGAAACTTTTCAAGATGGGTGGTGAGTGGTGACCATGGTGGCCATTTTGGAATTGGCCATTTGGATCCATGTGACACATCAAACTTATTGAGAATTTCACAAGAAAAACAATGGTGTGCTTGGTTTTAACATAACTTTGTTCTTTCATGAGTTATTTACAAATTTATGATCACTTATAAAATGTGTTCAAAGTGCTGCCTATTGTGTTTGATTGTCAAAGCAACCCTCTTCTCCCACTCTTGACTCTTGTATAATGAAAACTCAAGGTCAATTGTACCTTGTAATTTCCTTATACTTAAAGGAAGTCTATATGGTAAAATTGCTTCATGCAAAAATCACATCTTCTTGTAGGGCAGGTTGCCCTAATAATAATTATGCATTTAAATGACTTCAATGTACTATGTAAATTAGGTGGTCAGTGCAACCGCTATAAACAGGCAGATAGACAAGTCCAGATGAGAAGCTATCAATCAAACAAGAGGGGGCAGAGCTAGCCAGTCTGACTGACAGAGGGACAGTGCTTCAGACTATGGGACACCATCTTTGGTGCTCAGAGTGCATTATGTTAGCAAAATATATTAAACCTTTTCTAAATTGTCTACTATTTTTTGACAACAGGTGAGGTCACAGGTCTGCAATGACGTCTTTCGACGTTCCCACAATCTAGCAGGAGCAAATTGGGTCTTCACCTGTCAGCATCAGATAGAGGAAAAGGCATAAGTGCTCCCTATGCCCAGATTGGTTTCTGAAATCGTGCTTGTGCCACCACTATGACTGCGTGCCAAATGATGCTGTGGGTAAATAAAGTAAATTTCCACCTGCCAGTGGGGCTCTCAGTGCAGGTGCCGCATGGTGTCAAACGCTATCAACCGGTAGATTAACCCCATATCTGTAGGTTAATTGCATTATTTTACATGACAGTTTACCTTTAACAGACCCAGATAGGTTCTGCCAGTGACTTCTGTCGCTATGTGTAGCTGAGGCTCTTATGAATGCCCTATTTAGAGAAAAATACTTATCTATAAAATTTAAAAAATCAGCGTTATTGAGAAAACTTGTATTATCCCTTGGGGCACATATCAAATCAAAATCTAAATATATACCGTATATACTCGAGTATAAGCCGACCCGAGTATAAGCTGACCCCCCTAATTTTGCCACAAAAAACTGGGAAAACTTATTGACTCGAGTATAAGCCTAGGGTGGAAAATACAGCAGCTACCGGTGAATTTCAAAAATAAAAATAGATGCTCCATACCGTTCATTATTGCCCCAAAGGAGGTTCCATATAAAGTTGTGCCATATATAATGCTCCATACCGTTGATTATTGCCCCATAGATGCTCCATATATAGCTGTGCCATATAGAATGCTCTGCACCGTTCACTATGGCCCCATAGATGTTCCATATAAAGCTGTGCCTTATATGCTCTGCACTGTTCATTATTGCCCCATAGATGCTCCTTATTAAGCTGTGCCATATATGCTCTGCACTGTTCATTGTTGCCCCATAGATGTGCCATATAAATCTGTGCCATATATAGTGCTCTGCACCGTTGCCCCATAGATGTGCCATATAAATCTGTGCCATATATAATGCTCTGCACCGTTAACTCATAGATGTGCCATATAAATCTGTGCCATATATAATGCTCTGCACCGTTGCCCCATAGATGTGCCATATAAATCTGTGCCACATATAATGCTCTGCACCATTGCCCCATAGATGTGCCATATAAATCTGTGCCATATATAGTGCTCTGCATCGTTGCCCCATAGATGTGCCATATAAATCTGTGCCATATATAATGCTCTGCACCATTGCCCAATAGATGTGCCATATAAATCTGTGCCATATATATTGCTCTGCACCGTTGCCCCATAGATGTGCCATATAAATCTGTGCCATATATAGTGCTCTGCACCGTTGCCCCATAGATACTCCACATAAATCTGTGCCATATATAACGCTGCTGCTGCAATAAAAAAAACAAACACATACTCACCTCTCTTGCTTGCAACTCCTCAGCGTCCCGTCCCGGTGTCTCTCTGCACTGACTGATCAGGCAGAGGGCGGCGCGCACACTATATGCGTCATCGCGCCCTCTGACCTGAACAGTCAGAACAAGAGGACGGGAAGACAGAGCGGCGCCCGGCGGGTGGAACGTGGACAGGTGAATATAAAATACTCACCTAGTCCCGGCGATCCTGCCGCTCCCCCTGCCTGTCACACTGTCTTTGGGTGCCGCAGCTCTGTCAGCGGTCACTGACACCGCTGATTAGAGAAATGAATTTGCGGCTCCGCCCCTATGGGAGTGGAGTCCATAATCATTTCTCTAATGAGCGGTCCCACATGACTGCTGAACAGGGGAAGAGCTGCAGCACCCGAAGACAGTGTGACAGGCAGGGGGAGCGTCAGGATCGCCGGGACTAGGTGAGTATGCCTCAGCGCCCTCTCCCCCTCACCCGCCGACCCCACCGCCGACCGTGACTCGAGTATAAGCCGAGAGGGGCACTTTCAGCCCAAAAATTTGGGCTGAAAATCTCGGCTTATACTTGAGTATATACGGTATATAAAAAAAAATCTAAATATATATATATAATTTAGGAAAAGTAAATTGAATGAAAATGTAAAAAAAATAGAAAGGGTACATACATCCAGAAGGCTGTATACAGACTGTGCCCTATTATCTGCCACCATCGCACTCTAACCAGCATGTCTATTCTTCCTATAGTTATGCTCATCCACTCAGCTTTCCTGCTTTGTCTGTCTATATGAAGTACAAATAATCCCCGCCTGGTATGCTCATCTACCCAGCTCTCTTGCTTTGTCTGTCTATATGAAGTGCATGTAATCCCTACCTGGTATGCTCATCCACCCAGCTCTGCTGCTTTGTCTGTCTATATTAAGTGCATATAATTCCCACCTGGTATGCTCATTCACCCAGCTCTCCTGCTTTGTCTGTCTATATAAAGTGCATATAATCCCCACCTGGTACGTCACCCAACTTTCCACACAGACTCTTACCTCTGCTCCTAGTATTCACATGGTATGTTTTTCAACTTACCCCTGCATTACCCAAGTGTTATTTATGACCTTGCTTATTTTGGCTTGATTATATGCATCTGGTCAACTCTTAATTCTCTGACCAAGATGAACAGAGACCACTCCTCTCTGCTTCACACCTGAATGCACTTTGTAGCACATATATTGCATAGCTCAAGTCTGCCAAGACTTTAGTCTGCAGTGTGTATCTTATAAGTGTCTCATACAAGTGTGAAGATCAGAATTAAAACCAGAATTGAACCAGAAGGGAACTGAAGGTAACTGGATACAGTCACTGTAAACAATGTTTCTGTTTGTTTTCACTCTCACCCCTATAATCCTTCCCTTTCTATTAACCCTCCTAATCCCTACACCTAGTAAGGAACTGTTCATCTTTTCTTCAATCCTCCCCATCCACCTCACCTCCTCCTCAGAACTGTTCTCAACATACAATCCTCTGTCTCCAATCACAGACAGCCACCTCACGCCCTCTCCTGCTCCCATCTGCTAACATTCCTGGTCCTCCTCACCACATTCACACAGTCATTTCTACCTCCCATCCACGCTCTATCACAAATTTCCGTAACCTCTCTAACCTTTTACCCATTCGCCCAGCCCCCGCTTCCCCAGTCCCACTAACAGGAGCTCTGTGGAACCCTCGCTCTGCCTGCCACAAGCTTTCCTACATCCATGATCTTTTTGTTATTACCAAATGTTCCTTCCTCGCCATCACCGAAACCTGGCTCACCCCTTCTGACACAGCCTCTCTTGCTGCACTTTTGCATGGTGGATTTTACCTTTCCCCGCCCCAGCAGCAAGCTTGATGAAGGAGTTGGTTTTCTCCTGTCAGATAGTTACATAGTTACATAGTTATTAAGGTTGAAGGAAGACTTTAAGTCCATCTAGTTCAACCCATAGCCTAACATGCCCTAACATGTTGATCCAGGGGAAGGCAAAAAAAACCCATGTGGTAAGAGTAAGCTCCACCATGGGGAAAAAATTCCTTCCCGACCCCACATACGGCAATCAGACTAGTTCCCTGGATCAACGACTTATCAAGGAATCTAATATATATACCCTGTAACATTATACTTTTCCAGAAAGGTATCCAGTCCCCTCTTAAATTTAAGTAATGAATCACTCATTACAACATTATACGGCAGAGAGTTCCATAGTCTCACTGCTCTTACAGTAAAGAATCCGCGTCTGTTATTATGCTTAAACCTTTTTTCCTCCAGACGTAGAGGATGCCCCCTTGTCCCTGTCACCGGTCTATGATTAAAAAGATCATCAGAAAGGTCTTTGTACTGTCCCCTCACATATTTATACATTAACATAAGATCACCCCTTAGCCTTCGTTTTTCCAAACTAAATAGCCCCAAGTGTAATAACCTATCTTGGTATAGCAGACCCCCCAGTCCTCTAATAACCTTGGTCGCTCTTCTCTGCACCTGCTCCTTCACCCCAATCCAATTACCACCCTCTATTACCCTCCCTTCTTTTGAGGTGCACTCTGTGCACATCTACTCCCCCTCAAACCTCCAACTGGTTGTCATTTACCACCCCCCAGGGCCAGCCACCAACTTCTTTGACCACTTCACCACCTGGCTACTTAATTTCCTCTCCACTGACACATCCACTATCATCTTGTATGACTTCAACATCAACATTGACACTTCCCTCTCAGCTGCCACTAAGCTTCTATCTCTCACTTCCTCCTTCGGCTTCACTCAATGGTCTTCTACAGCCACCCACAAAGATGGCCACTCACTGGACCTCATCTTCACCCGCCTCTGCTCTCTGTCTAACCTCTCTAACTCACCTCTTCCTCTTTCTGACCACAACCTACTCTCATTCTCTTCCCTCTCCACTCCTTGTCTACAATCCCCACCCCACAAACTTGCACACCCTCGCAGAAATCTTAAACACCTCGATCTACACTCACTTTCTGAATCCCTTCTCCCTCTTACAGAAATAAGTTCCCTACATAATGCGGATGCCGCTGCCGCTCTATATAACACCACAGTAGCTGTAGTTTTGCAATCTGTTGCCCCTCTCACACATACCAAAGCTTTCAAAATCAACAGACACCCCTGGCACACCAGCCGGACCAAAGAACTGAAGAGAGCTTCCAGGACTGCTGAGTGGATATGGAAAAGATCCCACTCCAAAGAGCACTTCATCGCATTCAAACAGTGCCTCTCTACTTTCAAGGTCACACTCACCACAGCTAAACAAACCTACTTCTCATCTCTCATATCCTCCCTTTCTCACAACCCTAAACAGTCATTAAACACCTTCAATTCTCTCCTCCGTCCCCCAGCGCCTCCTCCCTCCCCACTCATCTCAGCTGAAGATTTTGCCTCATTTTTCAAGCAGAAGATTGATAACAACAGAGTCAGTTTTGGTCGACAACCCCAGAGCCCTTCCTCCCAATTGCCCAGGCCTCCACCTCTAAAACCAACTTCTCCACCATTACAGAAGATTGACTCTCCACTCTACTCTCCAAATCACATCTCACCACCTGTGCACTTGACCCCATCCCATCCCACTTCATTCCAAACCTTGCCACAGTCTTCATCCCAACCCTAACCCATCTCTTCAACCTATCACTAACAACTGGTGTTTTCCACTCAAGCTTTAAACATGCCTCAATCACACCTATCCTCAAAAAGCCCTCTCTTGACCAATCCTCTGTATCTAGCTATCACCCTATATCAGTTCTCCCCTATGCCTCAAAACTACTCTAACAACACGTCAATCTTGAACTGTCTTCCCATCTCTCTTCCTGCTCCCTCTTCAACCTCTTACAATCTGGCTTCTGGTCACACCACTCCACTGAAACTGCCCTAACTAAGGTCACCAATGACCTATTAACCGCCAAGAGAAAGTGACACTACTCTGTCCTCCTCCTCCTGGACCTGTCTTCTGCCTTTGACCCAGTGGACTATTCCCTATTACTACAGACCCTCTCATCCCTTGGCATAATAGACTTGACCCTATCCTGGATCTCATCATACCTAAGAGACCAGACATTCAGCATCTCCCACTCACACACCACCTCCTCACCTCGCACACATGACACACAGATCTACATCTCTGGACCAGATATCACTACCCTACTAACCAGAATCCCTCAATGTCTGTTCGCTATTTCATCCTTCTTCTCTGCTAGATTTCTAAAACTTAACATGGACAAAACAGAATTCATCATCTTTCCCCCATCTTACATGACCCCCCAATGAACCTATCCATTACAGAAACAGCTGCCCACTGTGCCCAGTCCCACAAGCTCACTGCCTCAGGATAATCCTTGACACTGATCTCTCCTTCAAACCACATATCCAAGCCCTTTCCACTTCCTGCCTCCTTCAACTCAAAAATATTTCATGGATCCAAACATTCCTAAACCAAGAATCTGCAAAAACCCTAGTCCATGCCCTCATCATCTCCAGCCTTGACTACTGCAACCTCCTGCTCTGTGGCCTCCCCTTGAACACTCTTGCACCACTCCAGTCTATTCTAAACTCTGCTGCCCGACTAATCCACCTGTCCCCCCGCTATTCCCCGGCCTCTCCCCTCTGTCAATCCCTTCACTGGCTCCCCATTACCCAGAGACTCCAGTACAAAAGCCTAACCATGACATACAAGCCATCCACAACCTGCCTCCTCCATACATCTGTGACCTCGTCTCCCGGTACTTACCTGCACGCAACCTCCGATCCTCACAAGATCTCCTTCTCTACTCTCCTCTTATATCCTCTTCCCACAATTGCATACGAGATTTCTCTTGCGTATCACCCCTTCTCTGGATCTCTCTACCACAACATATCAGACTCGCCTACCATCGAAACCTTCAAAAAGAACCTGAAGACATACCTCTTCCAACAAGCCTACAACCTGCAGTAACCAATGATCGACCAAACCGCTGCACGACCCGCTCTACCCTCCGCTATTGTATCCTCACCCATACCTTGTAGATTGAGCCCTCGCGGGCAGGGTCCTCTCTCCTACTGTACCAGTTGTGACTTGTATTGTTTAAGATTATTGTACTTGTTTTTTTTATGTATACCCTTAGTCACATGTAAAGCGCCATGGAATAAATGGCGCTATAATAATAAATAATTATAATAATTAACAAAAAAAACTATAAATATATTAGGCTTCTACATGACTATAATAACCTGAAAAAATAATTATTTAACATAAAATATGAGCATTATGAAAACAAACCATTGCAACAAATATGTAAAAATAATATTTTATAATATAAATATAAAAATTAAATGATATAAATAAATAAATTGAGTATAACAATTATTTACATGAACACACAACATCGCACAAAGATAATACAATTGTTCCGCATAAAAAAAAGGCCATATAAAAGTATACTAATGGATAAAAAAAAGTTCCTGACTGTTAAAATGCAGAATGGCAAAAATGAAAAAAAAAAGATTGATTTTTTCAGAAAGGAATGTTCAGGTTTGATCTTTTAGGACTTAAAGTCTTTATTCTGGACATTTATACCATAGAATTGACCAAAACAGTTATGATGATTCTTATGGCAAGCAGCTCTACTGTACATGGAGATATCCTTTCTTTAGTAGATTGCTCTGCCCTTAAAAACTCCTTTGAATATAAAAATAATACTATTAAATATTCGCTGTGACATATATTTTGAGATAATAGCCATAAGGTAATGAAGAAGTAGTAATCACATCAATCTTTTTTAACCAAAGGGACTAAAGGTCCATTTGCAACATAAAGAGACACCAGTATGATAGTGCATGTAGGCAAAACTCTCTGGTTTAGATTTTATTCTGGGACCCAGGAGTTTCAAGATATGCTTCTGCACATTTTAAATATATTGCTTGCAGTGAACTGGAATTAAGCTATTGTAAAATGAAGCTTTATGTTCTACAGTAAAACATTTTCTTGTGCACAGCTATAAAACTACAATTCACACAGGTGATGTTGAAATAGTCATGGTCTGTTACACCGCATCATTTCTAAACATAACAGAATGATACTCGAATCTTTCTGATGCATGACTAACTCCAGGTTTTCATCCACTGTTTTGGTTTCACAAGTAATCAGTTGACCATTTATGATGAATGATGAATTATCTACTCAACAAGTAAAACATTGCTGTGGCCACTGGGATGTGACACAACACAAATATATAATGACTAATGATTAAAGACAGATAGATATCTGTCTGTCTATCTATCTATCTATCTATCTATCTATCTATCTATCTTTCTGTCTAGTATCTACAGCTCTGGAAGAAATTAAGAAATCACTACAAAATGTTCAGTTTGTCTGATTTTTCTCTTTATAGGTATATTTTGGAGTAAAATGTAAATTGTACTTTTAGTCTATAAACTTCTGACAACATGTCTCTGAATTTCCACGCAATAATCTTTTTTTCTGACTAAGAAAAATGGTCAAAATAAAAAAAACAAACAAACAAACAGTGCTTTCAGACATCAAATAATGCGAAGAAAACAAGTTCATAATAATTTAGAAACAACAATACTAATGTTTTAACTCAGGAAGAGTTCAGAAATCAATATTCTGTGAAATAACCATGCTTTTTAATCACAGCTTTCATGCGTCTTGGCATGCTTTCCACCAGTCTTTCACACTTCTTCTGGCGCAAAAATTTAAGTAGTTCTTCTTTGTTTGATGGCTTGTGACCATCCATCATCCTCTTGATTACATTCCAGAGGTTTTCAATGGGGTTCAGGTCTGGAGATTGGGCTGCTCATGACAGGGTTTTGATATGGTGGTCTCATAATTTTTGCCAGAGCTGTATATACATATGCACATATATGAACAACAAAAACAACTTTGCAAAAATACATTTGCATACCACAAAATTGTTGAAGTAATTACAAAGAACAGATTATCACAAAGGGATAAGTGTGCTGAATAAGCTCCAAACTGCAAATTGTGATTTCTAATGGAAATTATCCATTGAATCCAAGAAGTATTTCTACCAGAGAGGACAGAGGTTGCATTACATCATCACATGTAATCAACAAATTTAGAGAAACCAAACAGAAGGTCATCAAAGTTGATAAGAGGGCCATCTACCTTGATTTTATGCATTTGTCGCCCTTTTTTTCCTTATGACTATAGATGAGCGGTGTTCGAGTCGAACTGTTCGCCAATTTCAAATTTGAGCTGTTTTGGGCGGTGTTCGAGTCGTTCGACGAACTAGAACAATTTTCTTAAAATTCGGCTGTTCGAGTTTCTGTTCGATAACTGTTCATTCACCAAAAGCCTAACTTAATTTGCACATTAAAACTTTTTATTATTATTAATAGACTGTTTCAGTGTACAGTGGGTGGGGGGGATTAGATCTGTGCGGAAATAATGCCGATCTCCATTTTTTTTCTTTCCCGCATTTACAGTGGGGTGGTGCAGTCCCTCAGCCTATCAGCAGTGCACACACGCACAGCAATGTGCATGTGATGCACACAAACAAGGGCATGTGTCATTGGCTGTGCATGTCACATGTCCTTGCCCTATAAGAACCATATATAGGTTTAGGGAGTCGGGAGGAGTCGGGACTAGTTGTAATATCAGCCCTTTTCAGGGTAGGTTACAGCAGTTCCTAGCACTTTTTGCCAGGCAGGTCTGAGCCAGTGCAGTGCAAGTGTTTGTCACAGCATTTGGTGTAATCTAGCTCAGCCAATCCTTTTGGGCTAGTAGCATTGTCTGATAGTCATCTGAGTAGCCCGCCTTTAAAGCTAGCTACACCGCCTGTGTATCTAAATTTTTACTGCATCTAACCCAGTAAATTGTTTTGGGACTAGGAGCAGTGTCTGCATGCCTCTGTATCTAAATTTTTACTGCATCTAACCCAGTAAATAGTTTTGGGCATAGGAGCAGTGTCTGCACGTCAGCGGAGTAGCCTGCCTGTGATGCTAACTACACCGCCTGTGTATCTTAATTTTTACTGCATCTAACCCAGTAAATAGTTTGGGCCTAGGAGCAGTGTCTGCACGCCTGTGTATCTAAATTTTTACTGCATCTAACCCAGTAAATAGGTTTGGGACTAGGAGCTGTGTCTGCACATCTGTGTATCTAAATTTGTACTGCATCTAACCCAGTAAATAGTTTTGGGCCTAGGAGCAGTGTCTGCACGCCTGTGTATCTAATTTTTTACTGCATCTAACCCAGTAAATAGTTTTGGGCCTAGGAGCAGTGTCTGCACGACTGTGTATCTAAATTTTTACTGTATCTAACCCAGTAAATAGTTTTGGGCCTAGGAGCAGTGTCTGCATGCCTGTGTATCTAACTTTTTACTGCACCTAACCCAGTAAATAGTTTTGGGCCTAGAAGCAGTGTCTGCATGTCTGTGTATCTAAATTTTTACTGTATCTAACCCAGTATATCCTTTTGGGCCTTGTACCACAGTTTGGCCACTCAGTTCTGCTTGGTTTTCTCCATCGGTTGTTGTGCCAACAACTACAGATACAGAGTTGCCAATTAGTTTAACCCTTAAATTGGTGGCAAAAGGCCTGTTGCTGGTGGAAAGGGGAATAGGCATGTTAAAAAGGGAAAAAAAGGTTGTGTCCTTGGGGTAGGTGGTAAAGCAACAGTAACATCTGCAGAAGAAAGACCATCTTCCAGCCAAAGTAAGATGTCTACTTCTTTCATGGACAATCTGATATGATCCCTTTCTTACGACCATCGCTACGAGTATCACCAAAAATTCCAGATGAGGCACAAAAACAGCAGCAGGTGCTTGAACGGATATCAAGTGCTCGTTCAAGTGGGCTCTCCTCCATGTCAACTTCAACCACACAACTACTCCAGTCCTCAGAGTTGTCACCCCAATCGCACTTGCTGCCTCACAGCTCCCAAGTCTCCAGCCGCCCGTCTGAGCATGGAAAAACACAGATGGTTGAGTCTGTAGAACTGTTTACTCATACTATAGCCTGGGAATCAGAGGTCGGCTCCAGAGCTTCTGTGAATCCAGATGAGGAAATGATCTGCACTGATGCCCAGAATCTTTGTGAGTCGGATCCAGGCCCAGATGAAGAAGGTTCTGAGCATAATGTAGACCCTCGTTCCCAAACTGTAACTCCTGTTGGTGGAGACAATGAGGAAGATGATGATGAGACTGAGATACCTGATTGGAATGAAAACTTGACTTTTCGGTCAGGGTAGGAAGAGGTTGGCTCTGAGGATGGCGGGTGTGAGAACACACAGGATGATGATGACGAGGTTGGAGACCCCACTTACTGTCAACCCACAGTCTGCCAGTCCATGAGGTCAGCAGAGGAGGTGGAGGAGGATGCTAGTGATGAGTCTGATGACAAGGTTAGGTTGCGCCTTCCTGGACAGAGATGGAGTACTGGAAGCACGTCAACAACTGCATCCTCAACCACAACTGTGTCTCTGAGCAGAAGTCATGGTGGCTCTTCAGGTCACACGGGCTCTAAGCCTTGCATAGCCTGGGCATTTTTTGACATCGCAAAGGATGACCCAACTCATGTTGTCTGTAAGATTTGTCAACAAAATCTCAGTAGAGGCCAAAAAATGACTACCTTGAGTACTTCATGCATGAACCGTCACATGGATATGAGGCATAAGTTGCAGTGGGAAGCTCACTGTGCTACAATGTGGCCTAGTGGGCCGTGTCAACCACCATCTGCCCCATCAAGTGCATCCATGTCCTCTTCATCCTCTGTGACTGTGGGGACAGCAGTCACATATGGTTTTGGATGCAGACCTTCCACCTCTTTACCCGCAACAGCCAGTGTGATTGGCAGGTCGTCAGGACATTTGCAAGTGGAAACACCTGCTGGTGTTGAGCGCTCTCCGACATCGACACCACATTTTGATCAAGGCAACATAACATCTCCACCTGCACCTTCCTCACAGACCAGCAGTTTGCCGGGGACACCCTACTCAACTCCGTCTAAGCATGGCAGCCAGCCCTCAGTCCCTCAGATGTGGACAAGAAAAAGACCATTTCCTCCTAGCTATGACAAAGCTAAGAGGTTGAATTTCACCATCTGCAAGCTGTTGGCTACAGAAATGCTGCCTTTCCACCTGGTAGACACAGAGGATTTTCGAGACCTTATGTCTGTCGCAGTGCCCCAGTACCAGATGCCAGTTGCCACTAATTCTCAAAGAAAGCTATGCCTTCACTACACCAGCATGTCGCACACAACATCACCGCTTCCTTGAGAAACTCTGTGTGTGACAGGGTGCATTTCACCACAGACACTTGGACGAGTAGACATGGACAGGGGGCGTTACATGTCGGTGACTGGGCACTGGGTAACTATGGTGACATCAGGAGAAGGGGCTGCTATCCAAGTCTTGCCGTCCCCATGAGTTGCTTGTCGATCCTCTGTAGCTAGAAGTTCCTCCACTGGCTCTGCCTCCTCAACCTCCTCTCGGTCCTCCACCTGCACCCAAAGCCTGTCTGGTAATGCCACCCACGTTCGAACTGCGCAGAAGGAATCCTGCACACCTCCTTACTATGCTGTCACCAGGGCTCAATGGCATCAGGCAGTGTTTACATTGAAATGTCTGGGAAATGTGAGTTACACAGCTTAGGAGTTATGGTCAGCTTTGGAGACCGAGTTCCATCAATGGTTGTCTCCACTCAACCTGCAGCCAGGGAAGGCCATGTGCGACAATGCTGCAAACCTGGGTGCGGTCCTTCGTTGGGGCAATGTCACACACGTGCCTTGTATGGCTCACGTTTTGAACCTGGTTGTCCAGCAATTTTTATCCCACTATCCTGGACTAGATGGGCTTCTGTAGAGGGCACGGTCGCTGTGTGCTCACTTCCGCCGTTCGCATCCCACAGCTCAATGACTTACATCTCTACAGAAGTCGTTGGGCCTGCCTGTTCACCAGCTGAAATGCGATGTGCCCACATGGTGGAATTCAACTCTGCACATGTTGCAGCGACTGTGGCAGCACCGACGAGCCCTGGTGCAATACGTTATGACGTATAGCCTGGGCCAACGAGATCCAGAGGTGGGGCAAATCACGCTGCAGGGGTGGTCTCAGATCAGGGACCTATGCACCCTTCGGCACATTTTTAAAATAGTAATGAAGATGTTTAGTGCTGACGATGCCATTATCAGCATGACTATTCCAGTGATTTACATGCTGGAGCACACCTTAAACAGTATTCGGAGTCAGGTGGTGGAACAAGAGGAGGAGGAGGAGGAGGAGAAACAGGAGGAGTCATATGTGGAAGGGATAATATCTCCAAGGTCCAGATGGTTGGGGGAGAGGGATTACCGAGGGCGCATGGTAGCAGCCAAACTGTTGAGAAAGGTGCAGGAGGCGAGGAAGAAGTGGAGGACGAACTGGCTCTGGGCCAGTGATGAAAGTGATGAAAGACTCATCAGATGGGGAGACCTTGATAAAATTTCTGTTGTGCGAGGTTGGGGGGGAGGGCAGAGGAAGGAAGCATGATTCTCACCTCTCCACCACCAAGACAACAAGGACTTGGTACTCCTGGATGCGCAAGACACATGAGTAACTTCTTGCTGCACTACCTGCAACATGACACCTGCAACATGACCCTCGGATTGTCAGAATCCGAAGTAATGCTGACTACTGGGTTGCCACACTCTTAGATCCCCGGTACAAAAGTAAATTTGGCGAAATAATTCTTGCCATAGAAAGGGATTCACGCATGCAGGAGTATCAGCAGAGACTGTTACAGAATCTAACATCTGCTTTTCCACAAAACACCAGTGGTGCACGTAGTGAATCTCTGAGTTCTAACTTGCCAACCATGGGACTATCGAGTCATCACTCAAACCGTAACAGTAACATTGTATCTGGTGGTAACAGCAATTTTTACCAATCGCTTCAAGATTCTTTTAGACCATCCTTTGCAAGGCCACAGGAGACAAGAAGTCTGATGCACAGCCAACGCCTAGAGAGGATGGTACAAGAGTATCTCCAAGTTTACATCGATGCCATGACTGTGGAACTGGACCCTTGCTCATTTTGGGCTTCCAATCTTGAAAAATGCCCTGAGTTCACCACTCACGCCTTGGAGATCTTGTTGTGGCCCGCAGCCAGTGTTCTCTCTGAACGTGTGTTCAGCGCTGCTGGTGGTGTGCTGATATATAAGCGCACGCCGCTGTAAAGTGACAATGTAGACAGACTAACTTTCATCAAGATGAACAAATCCTGGATCCGCAAGGACTTTTCTACCCCTGTGTCATCCTGGGGAGACTAAAAGCTTGATGATTTTTGAAAATCACCTCACGAACCGTTTTAAAAATCTCTGGCGAGATTGATGCCACTTAAGTGGTGTCTCTGGCCGAATTTTTGGAAAAAATGGGGTTCTCTTTATTGAGTCCCCTTGCTGTGTTTTACATGACGTTGCCATCGTCAATTCCAGGTGGGTGGGGTCGTCTGCAGAGTTGTTTACTCATACTATGGCCTGGGATTCAGAGGTCTGCTCCAATGCTTCAGTGTCTGCTAGTCAGCAGAGTAGCCCAGCCACCCACCGCTTGTTTACCTAAGTACTATTTTGTAACGGCATCTAGCCCCGGAAATCCTTTTGGGCCTAGTAGCAATTTCTGCTACTCAGCAGAGTACCCCAACCATGAAGCAACCAACACCGCCTGTTGATCTAATTACTAAATTTTAACTGCATCTAGCCCAGGAAATCATTTTGTACCTAATAGCATTTTGTGCTACTCAGCAGAGTATCCCACCCATGAAGGAAGCTGCACTGCCTGTTTACCTAAGTACTATTTTTAATGGCATCTAGCCCAGGAAATCCTTTTTTGGCCTAGTAGAATTTGGTGCTACTCAGCAGCGTACGTCACCCATGAAGCAAGCTACACCGCCTGTTTACCTAAGTACTATTTTTTAATGGCATCTGGCCCAGGAAATCCTTTTGGGCCTAGTAGCAATTTCTGCTACTCAGCAGAGTACCCCACCCATGAAGCAAGCTACACCGCCTTCTTCCTTTCTCAATCTAACCCCTCGGCTCTGGGGTGTCCACTCTCCCTCCTGCTCTCTCCTTCTCACAGGTGGACTACCACGTGTATTCACACTGTGGCGAATCTTTTGGTCCCAGGCATAAGAAGTCGTCGAGGTAATGGATAATATGTGCCGCCTTACAAATGTCCATGACGACACATTCGAGGAAGCAACTAAACGCCTCAAATAGTGAGCAGGATATGGAGCACCCCATGGGCAAACAGCGATCTATGTAGTATGCTCCTTCACAGAAGCAGCCCAATGGGAGGACACTATTCGGAGGCACAGGTAGTAACCGGAACGCCCCCTCAATGTCTGTTTTGGCCATTAGGGTGCCCCTTCCCAACTTCTTGACCCACCTGATTGCCTCATCAAAGGGGGTACAGTACATAGTACTGTACTTGGTTCCACGTCGATGTTGTCGTTTACTGACCTGCCTCTTGGATATGACAAATGGTGGAGTAGTCTGAATGTATTGGGTTCCTTTTTTGGCACAACTCCCAACGGGGGTACCACTATGTCTTCTAGGGAAAGTGTTCTGAATGGAGCCGCTGCCGTTCTACCTAAATATATTTCTTTTTTAATTTTTTTGTCACGACGTCTGGGTGTTGGTAGGGTGATTTTAGATTTTTACTCCAGCCTTTCTTGATTTTAGAAGGGCATGACATGCCTATATCTGTGTCTCCTCCTCCTTTTACTCCTCCACCTGTTTTCTTTTCACATGACTATATGTAGTTGTGACTTTTCCATGTGTTTGTTTTGTCTTCTGAGCAGTTTGTCAGCGTTTGGACACCTTTTAAGGTATTTTCTATGTGTTTTCTATGTGTTTGTATGTGTTTGTGTCTGCCTGCTATTGGTTTCAATGGGGTTCAACGGTGTTCGTCGAATGTTCGACGAACATTCATCGAACCCGTCCCAATTCGATGAACCGAACTGAACTCGAACACTAGGGAGGTGGCTCAACACTGCTTATGACAGCTCTGATAGCGTGGTACTCAGTAAAAGGAGCTGTTGGTGTAAAAGAAAAGATGATTTTTGTCCCACCAAAATTATTTTATTGTTTTTGTAAAGTGCTGACTATGAAAGACACTGGAATCAGTGATTTTCTTGTGTTACCTTGGTAAATCAAATAATATTCTACTCTTTCTATGAATACATTACATGGGTCAGCTTTGGACAACTCAGAACTGGACATATAATTGGTGCAACTTGGGCAACAACTCAGGGACCCAGGAGGAAAGGGGGCCCTCTCCTACCTCCAAGCAGGCAGAATTGTGCATCATGATGAGCTTTTGTAAAGGGACCATATTATTTTTCTTGCCCAGAGTCCTCTTCTGTCTATGTCCGCTAGTGAGACAACCTATACAAATTTTGCTAATAGGATGTGAATTATTTTAAAAAAGATTGGGGAAGTTAGAATGGAATAATCTGCAGGAAGTAAATAATCTTTGGAGGTACTATGTGGAAAATAAGGCTGGGTTCACATTGCGTTAATGGTGTCCGTTAGATGGACTACGAAACACTGCGGCATAATAGAAGTGTAACCTAGTCCGTTACGGCCGCCATTGACTTCAAAATCAGATGCATCGCTAGCACATGCCCACAATGGGCGTGTGCTAGGGATGTGCCATCATTGAGTGACGGACCCTGAGACGCAGGCTGCAGCGTTTCCGGGTCAGTCACTGCTAGCGCAGATAGAGCTAGCAGATGCTCTATCTGCGCTAGCACGATGTAACGTCGGCACTTGCGTTAACAGCAGCCCGTTAGCGTATGTGCTGAACGGGCTGCTGCTAATGCAGTGTGAACCCAGCCTAAGTATTTCATACACTGTCGATTTTGCAAGTTTTCCCATCTACAAAGAATGGAAAGGTCTGTAATTTTTATTGTAGGTATACTTCAACTGTGAGAGAAAGAATTAAAACATTAAAAAAACAGAAAATCACAGTGTATGATTTTGAAATAATTGAATAAGTAAGTATTTGATGATATTCCTACCAGCAAGTATTCTGGCTGTTAGTTTTTCGTTAAGAAACCCTACGCATTCCCTGTATTAATTGCACCTGTTTGTACTTATTACCTGTATTAACTACACCTGTCCACACACTCAGTCAATCACACGCCAACCTCTTCACCAAGGCCAAGACCAAAGACCTCTCTAAGGACACCAGGGACAAAATTGTAGTTCTGTACAAAGCTGGGATTTGCTACATGACAATAAGCAAGCAGCTTGGTGAGAAAGCAACAACTGTTAGCACAATTATTAGAAAATGGAAAAAGCACAAGATGACTGTCAATCTTTCTTGGTATGGGGCCCAATGCAAGATTTCACTTCATGGGGAAGGAAGATTGAGAACTACATGGAAGGACCAGGTCAATGAACTGAAGTGCTGGGACCACAGTCTAAAATATTACTATTAGTAACATACTATGCCATCATGGATAAAAATCCTGCAGAGCATGCAAAGTCCTCATACTTATGCCAGCACTTGTAAAGGCCCAATTGAAGTTCAGCAATGACCATCTGGATGAACCAGAGGAGACATGGGAGAAGGTCATGTGGTTAGATGAAACTAAAATAGAACTTTTTGGTATGAATGCCACTCGCCGTGTTTATAGAAAAAGAAGGATGAGTTCAACTCCAAGAACACCATCCTAAATGTGAAACATGGAGGGGGAAACAACACACTTTGGGGGTGCTTTTTTGCAAAGTGGACAAGACGACTACAAGGTATTGAAAGGAGGATGGATTGGGTCATGTTTCACAAGATTTTTGCCAACAACCTTCTTCCCTCAGTAAGAGCATTGAAGATGTGTCATGGCTGAGTCTTACAGCATGACAATAACCTGAAACACACAAAAAGAGCTACTAAGGAGTGGCTCTTTAAGAAGCATTTCAACGTCCTGGATTGGCTTAGATAGACCTGAACCCAATAGTATATCTTTAGAGGGAGCTGAAACAATGTTGTCCAGCAACAGCCCCAAAACTTGAAAGATCTGGAGAAGATCAGGCCACAATCCCTGCTGCAATCTGTGCAAACTTGGTAAAGAACTGCAAGAAATGTCTGCCCTCTGCAATTGCAAACAAAGGTTTCTGTACTAAATATTAAGCTTTGATTTTCTATTGTATCAAATACTTATTTCATGCAGTAAAATGCAAATGAATTATGTAAAAATCATACTGTACATTGTAATTTTTTGGATTTTTTTTAAGATTCTGTTTCTTATAGTTCAAGTGTAGCTATGTTAAAAGTTAAAGACCACTCCATTTTTTGTAGGTGGGAAAACATAAAAAATTGACAGTGTATCAAATGCTTATTTTCCCCACTGCAAGTATGTTTTAGAGAGGCTGTGTTCTGTCCAGTAATATAATTGCTGTCTAGAGTTTAGTCGTTTTTGTTTTTCAGTTATTACAGACCTTCTATTTTTTGTGTATATTGATCCTTTCTATTGTTTTTATGCTGTATCGTAACAGCACAATCTGCTAGCGGTTTAACGTATACATGCTAGTTTAGTTTGCAATGTATTATGGGAAGTTCCTAAGGCATTGTGGGATTGTTCCTGTTGCATTGTGGTCTTATTATGACACTGTGGAAGGAACAGCAGCCATTGTTCCTGTATGCTTCTGAGGAGAAAGCACATCACTCGTTTTTCTGCATGCTCCTTGTAAACAGCCTGCTCTAAGCATAGTTGGTGAGTCACTATATATGTGTTAGAGCCCTGTGTTTGTAAGTATGTTTGCTGTATTAAATAGGTATTCATCAGCTTTTAGTACCTCATGTTACTGTGTATTGAAGACTATCTGTATTTTATGCACTGTACAGTTATTATATTTTCTGAAATGCTCCTGTTATTGCATCGTATAGTTTCATCCTTTCCTGTCACATCAACAACCAATAAAAGAAGCTTGCAACATTACAGCCTATTTTCTTAAAGAAGACGTTTAGCTACATGTCTCATTGCACAACCTTCTAACGTCCTCTACCTTCTAACCTTCTAACGTTCTCTATCAAGTCACAATTCACTAGTGCTCTCATTTTACATTGCCCCGATGTTGATAAACCATTTATCATGGAGGTGGATGCCTCTTCTGTCGGTGCTGGAGCAGTCCTCTTCCAGAAGTATGCTCAAGGTCGGAAGCATCCTTGCTTCTTCTCCAAGATCTTCTCACCGGCAGAGAGGAATTATTCCATCGGGGACAGGGAGTTGCTAGCCATGAAGTTGGCCTTTTTGGAGTGGAGACACCTCCTGGAGGGGGCTCGCTATCCCTTCCAAGTATTCACCGACCACAAAAATTGGGTATATTTACAAACCGGCCAGCGGCTAAACTCTCGCCAGGTCAGATGGTCCCTGTTCTTCTCCCGGTTCCACTTCACCCTCCATTTTCTCTCCGGGGAGAGGAACACTCATGCCGACACTATCTCCTGTTCCTTAGTGTCATCAGTGGAGGAGGAGGAGCCTAGGCTTATTGTCTCTTCTGAGAGCCTGAGAACTGTGGCCCCGGTTTCGCTAGAGTCTGTGCCTCCAGGCACGACTTTTGTACCATCTAATTTGTGACTGAAGATTCTCTCTTGTGCCCACTCCCCCAGGGTGGGTGGACACTTTGGGACTAAGAAGACATCTGAGCTCCTGGCGAGGACGTACTGGTGGCCGCATATGGCCCGTGATGTCGAAGACTAAATTCGGGCGTGTGTCTCCTGAGCCATGAATAAGTCCCCTCGACAACGGCCTGCAGGGTTACTTTTCCCCCTGCCGGTGGCGGACAAGCCCTGGGAAATGGTCAGGATGGACTATGTAGTGGGCTTACCCAAGTCCCGTAGCTGCACCATTATTTGGGTAGTCACCGACCATTTTTCCAAAATGGTGCACTTGGTGCCTCTTCCACAGCTACCTTCTGCACGGTCCTTGGCAACGTTATTTATTAAACACGTTTTCCGCCTACACGGTACGCCAGACAAAATTGTCAGTGACTGGGGTCCCCAGTTTGCATCTCGGTTCTGGAGAGAGCTTTGTCATCTACTTGGCATCGAGCTAAATCTCTCTTCAGCATACCATCCCGAGACAAATGGGTTGGTAGAGAGAGCCAACCAGACCCTGGTCACATACCTGCAACATTTTGTTTCAGCCAGGCAGGATGACTGGGCATCCTTGCTACCATGGGCGGAGCTCACACTGAACAACGCCATAGCTGACTCCACTGGGCAGACGCCATTCCTCCTTAACTACAGCCAGCATTCACCAATTCTGGTGCCCATGCCCGTGTCTTCCGCCGACTCCAGGGTGGCATACTGGGCTGTGTAGGCATGTGACATTTGGGACCGCACACAGGATGCCATCCTGGCCTCCAAGGAAAGAATGATGGTCTCCGCCGATGCACATCGGTGCCCCGCTCGGATCTTTGCTCCTGGCGACTTAGTGTGGCTCCCCGTCCATAATATCAGGATTTGAGTTGAGTCCACTAACTTTGCGCCTCGCTACTTAGGCCCCCTCAAGGTTCTGGGACAGGTTAACCCTGTGGTCTATCATCTGGCCCTTCCTCCATGCCTGGGTATCACTGACACCTTTCATGTCTCCATCCTAATGCCCTTTCACATGTCCTGGTTATCTGCCGGGACATCGGGTTCATCTACGGACGATTATGAGGTGAACGCTATCATGGGGTATAAGGTCGTACGTGGCAAAAAAATTCTATTTGGTGGATTGGAAGGGTCATGGCCCAGAGGACAGGTCCTGGGAGCCTGTTGATCACATTTGGGCTCCGAAGCTCATTGCTGCCTTTGAATGTTGCAAGGCTCAAGGTGGGGGGACCTAGAAGGGGAGGTAATGTTAGGTATCAAGTTCCCACCGCTGCACAGGGGGAATCTCGAACCATGTCTGCTGCTGTCTCCCATTCTCCTCCAGCTGCAGTGTTACCTGCTCAGCAGAGATGTTGGTCCCAGCATGTTGGTCCCAGCATGTGGCTCAAGCTGATACTGTGCACTTGGTTACTGCTGGCTTGCCAGGCTTAGGCCTCGTAGCCAGCACTGATCAGTGGCGAGCAGATGTTCCAAGGACTATGTCCTGTTTTTCCCCTACTGAGCATGCCCACGGGTAGACCTCTCATTGGAGGTTGGTGGTCACATGCTCAGGTCCTGTAGCGGCTCCTATTGGATCACTAGGAAGGTCCTGGAGAGCTACAGCTATAAAAGGTTCACATGGCCGCATCGCCATGCTCTAGTATAAATCAGTTATTGTGTGTGTGGATGTATGCCTGTTCTGGTGAAAGCTCCGAATCATACCCATCCCAAGTGTTGAATGCTTGCGAATGTTGGAGCTTTCTAGCGCCAGTTAGTGCCATCCAGCACCAGGCGCAATCTATAGCCTCTATAAGCAGTGTAAGCCAGTGCGGCACTGGGCGCAATCCTAGTTAGGGCGGTTAGTAGAGTGACGCTGCATGCACCCAATGCACTAAATCTATTTTAAGTTTAGTTTTCTCCTCATACCACTGTAGCGGTGTCGAGCACAAGAGGTCTCGAGGGACTCTTACCCTGAGTCTTGGGGCCGAGTACTGTGACTCCTTTATTGCGCTCTTTGTGCGGTATCGTGGCCCTGTGACGCAACAGGGTTCATTTCCTTCATACGGGTTTAGCTAATCCGAGTGGGGCTTCTCTTAATACCGCCATATAGTCTGTCATTACCGAGCAGGAGGTGTCTTTTCTGCACTGTAGACCCGGGACTGCGAACGCATCTCATATTGCCTCTTATTTATATTTGGTGCATTCCACCAGTCCTAACACACTGAGTCACTGCTTAAGGGCAGGCTGTGAGACAGGGTAGTCAGTAAGTCCAAGGTCAGAAACCAGGACGGCTCATAGTACAGTGGGGTATGACAAACTCATGGTCAGGTAACAGTCTGTGGTCAAATGCCAGGACAGGACATGAAGACCAGGGAGAACCACAAATGGGTAGTCTGAGGTTTAGTATGTGAAGTCTGCATCAAGAGTAGAAGGGATAATCCATATGAGTAGTCACAACAAATCTAAGGTCAGCAACAAGATCAAGAAGTCAAACACACAGCAAGCATACACAACTGACTAATTACGGCTACAACTGACACTGGAATGCAGAAAGCAACATAGAGAAATTGTTTGCAAATAAATAAAGATGGTAGGCAACTACAGAAAGGCCCACAGACTACACCAGATTGATCAGAAGATGAGGTGGAGACCGGGAGGGTAAATTTTGCAAATGTGTATTTTTCTAAAATTTTAGTAGAATTCAATCCCAATCGAACATAAAATTTCTTTTAGAACATATATACATATATGCTTATATATAATATTATTAGTTTCATTATCTTATATTTGCATTAAGCATTGTGGCAAGTTGACTACTCAAACCACCCTAACAGTAAGTCAGCTACACATACAGTATTTTTAAAATAATTGGGCATTCAAATCATCCAAACTTTTTGGATTTTTTTTTATTTATACTGATCTAGTATACTTATATTTCATATATCTGCTATCAAATAAATAAGTATAGCTTGTCAGTTTCTTTTATGAAATGTTTTTTGCATCTTCAATCCCCGTTACAAAGTGTGTTTGTTGAGCTAAATTTTATAGCAATAGAATACTTAACATTGTTTAATAGACTCCCCTTTGGATGCTTAAAGAATTATTTCATGAGTGTCTACACTGTTTTTATATGGTTGCTTACTAATAAAAACACATGTAAAGAACATTAGACATCTTTAAATATGTTTAAAGACATTTTTGAACATCTTAAAATAAATCACAGCATTTTGGACCCTATGTAATATTACAACTGGTTAGCATTAGTGAACTTCCTGATTCCTTCTTCCTTTCTTGATAGCACAGTATCAAAAAATTCCATCAGGTAAAGGTAATTGTCTTGAATATACTTTACATGAATGTGCAATCAATTAAATGAGAAGCACTTTTTTCAATGCCTGATTATATCTAAAGCCCATATCATGTTACTTTAAATTCTTTCTGAAACTTAGTCTTAAAAAATGCAAGTTTTTTTGTTTAGTTCAATGTTGTCAGCACTTTGACATTTTTTTCTCTAATCTATCTCACTGAAATATTTAGAAATGCATTCGCATACTTGTGATGTGCCATTTACAAATGATAATTGAAGGTCTAAAACTTTAGTAGAAATGATGCAATCTGTAAGTAGTGAAGATAAACAAAAAGTTTGACATTTTAATTTTCCAAATTCGACAAATAATTTTAAAAACTTTTATACTTGGCATATTGATACACAGCGAGTCACAAGAACTTCAATTGACCTGACAAGACATGTATGAAACACTTAGGCCTCCTAGAACAACTCATTTCAAGCTCTTTAATGCAAACACAGCCTTAGTTACATCAAAGTAACCTCAACATATACAGTGGGGAAAAAAATATTTAGTCAGCCACCAATTGTGCAAGTTCTCCCACTTAAAAAGATTAGACGTACCTGTAATTGACATCACAGGTAGACCACAACTATGAGGGTCAAAATTGAGAAAACAAATCCAGAAAGTCACTGTTAGGGCTAGCGGAATGCACCGAGTAAATATAGAGGTTTTATTATAATACATGCGTTCGCAGCCCGGGGTCCACCGTGCAGGAGAACCTGCTGCTAGCAAACGGCGAAACTATATGGCGGTATGAGCTAACCCTGTTACTTCACAGAGTAGCTGAAACTCAAAGCACTTCGCCCTCTTAGACTTCACAGTGGCACAGGCTAACTACTCAACTGAGAGCAGTCAGTGGTCATGCATGCACACAAACTCCCCGCCGGAGGTGCCAGCATTCTAGGGGCTCATTTCAGCCAGGTCCCTGAATACATTCACACCAAATCTCCTTGCCAGAGGTGCCAACATTCTAGGGGCTTATTTCAGCCGGGTCCCTGAACACAAATTCACATGACCACACTGGCGCAAAGCACATAACATAGAACAATACTAGCGCATGGCCGTGCGGCTATGCGAGCCTTAAATAGTTGCAGCACGTACAGGACCTTCCTAGAAGGACCAATGAGAGGCTGCCACAGAGCGTGAGCACCTACAGGACCTTCCAGAAGGACCAATGGCCTTAGCTGCAGTATCTGATCATGTGACCCTCGATCTCCACTGAGAGATCTTACTCTGGGCATGCTCAGAACGAGAAAAGCAGGACTTAGTCCAATAAGCGTCTGCTCTCTGCTGCCCAGCACTGACTTCCATGGCAGAAGCAGGAAAAGCAGCAGTAACTCTTTGTACAGAGTCAGACTGAGCGAGACGCTGGGACCGACGTCTCCGCTGAGCAGGCTCCACTGCGGCAGAAGAAGAATGGGAGACCGCAGCAGAGATGGCCCGAGATTACCCCTGAGCAGAGGCGGGAACTGGACCCCTAACCGTCACCTTGTCTGTCTTGGCAAGATATATTTTGCATATTATGGTGGAAAATAAGTATTTGGTGACCTAAAACATGCAAGATTTTTGGCTCTCCAGGCATGTAACTTCTTCTTTTGAGGCTCCTCTGTCCTCCACTCATTACTTGTAGTAATGGCACCTGTTTGAACTTGTTATCAGCATAAAAGACACCTGTCCACAACCTCAATCAGTGACACTCCAAGCTCCGTTATGGTGAAGACCAAAGAGCTGCCAAAGGACACCAGAAACAAAATTGTAGCCCTGCACCAGGCAGGGAAGACTGAATCTGCAATAGGCAAGCAGCTTGGTGTAATTAAATCAACTATGAGAGCAATAATAAGAAAATGATGATAATCCCACTCGATTTGGGACTCCACGCACCCAGTGGGGTCAAAATGATCAAAAGAACAGTGAGCAAAAATCCCAGAATCACACGGGGGGCCTAGTGAATGACCTGCATAGAGCTGGGACCACTGTAAGAAAGGCTACCATCAGTAACCCACTACGCCCCCAGGGACTCAGATACTGCAGTGCCAGACGTTTCCCGCGGCTTAAGCCAGTACATGTCGGGGCCAGTCTGAAGTTTGCTAGAGAGCATTTGGATTATCCAGAAGAGCATTGGAAGAAAGTCATATGGTCTGAGGAAACCAAAGTAGAACAGTTTGGTAGAAACAAAACTCGTCGTGTTTGGAGGAGACGGAATGCTGAGTTGCATCCAAAGAACACCATACCTACTGTGAAACACAGGGGTGGCAACATCATACTTTCAGGCTGTTTCTCTCAAAAGGGACCAGGACGACTGATCCATGTACATGAAAGAATGAATGGTGCCATGTATTGTGAGATTTTGAGTGCAAACCTCTTCCATCAGCAAGGAAATTGAAGATGAAACATGGATGTGTCTTTCATAGTGTTGAGCGATACCTTCCGATATGCATTGGTATCGGTATCGGATAGTATCGGCTGATACCGGCAAAATATCGGATCTCGCCGATACCGATACCCGATACCAATGCATTTCAATGGGACGCAAAGTATCGGAATGGTTCCCAGGGTCTGAAGGAGAGGAAACTCTCCTTCAGGCCCTGGGATCCATATTCTTGTGTAAAATAAAGAATTAAAATAAAAAAATATGGATATACTCACCTCTCCAGCGGCCCCTGGACTTTACCGATGTAACCGGGAGCCTCCGTTCCTAAGAATGAGCGCGTGAAGGACCTGCGATGACGTCGCGGCTTGCGATTGGTCACGTGAGCGGTCACATGAGCGCTCACGCGACCAATCAGAAGCTGTGACATCATCGAAGGCCCTTTACGCGCTCATTCTTAGGAACGGAGGCTGCCGGTTACAGCGGTAAGATCCAGGGGCCGCCGGAGAGGTGAGTATATCCATATTTTTTATTTTAATTCTTTATTTTACACATGAATATGGTTCCGATACCGATTCCCGATATCACAAAAGTATCGGAACTCGGTATCGGAATTCCGATACCGCAAGTATTGGCCGATACCCGATACTTGCGGTATCGGAATGCTCAACACTAGTCTTTCAGCATTATAATGATCCCAAGCACACCGTCATGGCAATGAACGAGTGGCTTTGTAAGAAGCATGTGAAGGTCCTAGAGTGAACCCAGCCAGTCTCCACATCTTAACCCTATAGAAAACCTTTGGAGGGAGTTGAAAGTCCGTGTCGCCCAGCAACAGGCCCAAAACATCACTGCTCTAGAGTAGATCTGCATGGAGAAATGGGCCAACATGCCACCAACAGTGTGTGCCAACCTTGTGAAAACTTACTGAAAACATTTGACCTCTGTCATTGCCAACAAAGGATATACGGCAAAATATTGAGATGAACTTTTGTTTCTGACCAAATACCTATTTTCCACCATAATTGGAAAAAATAAATCTTGGCAAATCAGACAAGGTTATTTTCTGGATTTTTTTCTCCATTTTGACTCTCATAGTTGTGGTCTACCTATGATGTCAATTACAGGCCTCTGTAATCTTTTTAAGTGGGAGGACTTGCACAATTGGTGGCTGACTAAATACATTTTTCCCCACTGTATGGCAATGACTAAGTTAATGGATGGTAACTGTTCTTCTCTGCTGTGCTGTCATACACTGTCTGAAATGTTTATTCTGTGCTAAATGTCTTTTTCTCCTCATCTCTGTTGCTAAGCTGTCAATTAATCTCACAATTCAGATTCAACAATAGATGGCAGCTATATTCTGCATCTAAATGGGCTATGATAGTCCCTCCTGTTTGTGCTATACCATGTGTTGTGGAAGCAGGGCAATATGGGGAAGTCCACCTGGTCACACCTGAGGTCTTGTAAGCTTTTTCTGGCTTATGCATTCTTTTGTAATGTATAAAATGTTCTTTTTTAAGTGATTTACGTAAATCAAATCACATATTATTGAAATTTGTCAGGTTCAGTGAACTCTTACAAACATGACACTAGTTTGATATGCATCAAGATGATATGCTCATCTCTTATAGGTAGACACTATTTTACAATTTTGTACAACTGGCACAGCTGTTAAATATTAAAGCATTAACCTGAAAACACAGTATGAGCAGATCCTTAGATCCCTTGCTCATGGCTCCGAAATAGGGAGCTTAAAGGATTCAACAAGTGATGATTAGAGATGGGCAACCTGAACAGTAAAGTTCAGGGTCCATACCGAACAGCTATTATTTGTGCAAGGACCCTGAACAAGGACTTCTCCAGGAAGTCCATATTAGTGTTTGGGTACGAGCATCCCAAACATCGGTTGTCTCACACACTGTCATCTGCATGACAGTGCAAGAAACACCTTTGATTCTGATTGGCTGTAAGATCATTACTATTATTATCATGCAGTTGCGATGCTGTCAGGTAACAGAGTGAGCCAGCAGCTGTTACTGCAGGTAGAAAGGTTACTACCGGTCACAGGTGTTGGCAGGTGAGACAGTGCTCTCATCAGCCTTCGCCTGCTGTCACTGATAACAGCGAGAGCAGATGCCGCTGATGGGAGTATTCATCAGCCAGCACCTTTGTGCTATAAATAAATGAATAAATTAAAAAATGACGTTGTGTCTCTTCTATTTTTGATAACCAGTGTTGGCAAAACTGACAGCTGCGGTATGCCACCCTCAGCTGTCAGCTTTATCATGGCTGGTTATCAAGAACTGAGGGGTTTTACAGTAATTTATGCTTTAAGTAGAATTTGCAACTAAATATCATATATTACTTAAATAGGACCAATTTATTAAATATCGTTAAAAAACCACCAACCTGTGGTTACACCAACAGACAACAAAAAAGAAAACAAACACACCGTGAAAAAACTAGTGTGGAGGGACTAGCAACCCCTATGCTCCGTCTATACTGGAGACTGCCTAGCTGCGGGGGTTGGCGCCCTATGGGATACGTATTGGCGCCCCCGCTCCTCGTGGTCTATCCCTAGGGTCCCTGATAATACCCTTATTTACTTATTGGGCCCCACTACCCACACAATGATTTCTGAGGGACCTCTATGAGCTAGACAGAGACCAATCCTGTGTCTAAGGAGTCCTAAACCCCACACTGTGAAGTTAAAAACGAAACTGAGCACATGAAAAGAAGGCTGTTGGCGGCATTTGCAACGTGACTCAACCAAATTCCTCCTCAATGCAATAATATTAGTGCAATTTGATTAGAAGATGATTTCCAAGGCAATGTCCACACTTTTCTGAGTATAAACCATCATAAGGAAACAGTCACATATACAGTCTTGCTGCCACTTTGCAACTTATTGATAAAGACCATATTAATACTCATCGCAATGATCTGATGCCGCCCGCCCTGTGCCTGTGTAGCCTCAACGCGTTTCGCCTCTCTGGCTCATCAGGAGGCTCGATTCAATGCCATGTGTCTCGATGTATAATGATGCTAAAATATGAGATGTTCATTACCTCAGTTTTATAGCCGCCCATCCGATATACACGCCGCACATGCTTCCTGTACTCGGACCGGAATTCGCGTCACAAAACCCTCCCCTTGTGATGTCGGAGATGTCCCAGTGCGCATGCCTCCAGTGGAACGCTCAATTGATTTCCTGCGTCTCACCCAGTGCCTTCTGCGCTTGCGCCCTATTGTCTCACATATTTCCTATTGTCAGTACGGAGGCCGCTTAGCACGGACCTCCCCCTCTGACACTTAGGAATGAATTAATGCGCATGCCCCGAGCGGCACACTGGAGACCCCTTTGTGCCTCGCCAAGGGGTTTGTGCGCATGCTCCCTTCCATATAGGGTCATCATCTCAATGCCGGAGACTGCGACATATAGTTGCGCAAACGCTCGTCCAGCTAAGCGGACTTTTAGCAGCCCGGCATTAAGCTAATGCCTGCGCCTGCAATAGATGACATTCACTGCTGTCCGCAGTCAGGGTTTCAGTGATGGCCGCCGAAACATAGCTGCGCCATCCCTGATTAGATAGAAAAGGACCTCAGACGGCCCGGCAGCCTGCAAATATCTGCGCATGCATTGGGTGACATATTTACACTTGCCTGGCATGTGATTAGATGACATCTGCATGGCAGATGCCCCTGTAGAGCATTAAGGAACAATATAATATCCAGCAACCTAATACATTAACCATGGATTAGAGAAAGGGGGAACAGCCACTCATGCCCTTGTTGTAGTACGGAGTAGCATACGATAATCTCCTCCAATATCCATGTATCTCCCATTGTATCACAAGGTTCAGTTAGCCACTGAGGATTTCTATTCCCGGATAACACATACCAATCTATGTAGACCCCTATAAAAAAGGGGGACTTGAAGACAGTAATAGTTACGTATAGCTTCCTATATTATATAACAATATCACACCCAGAGCAGGCCTTAAAGTGGAAGGGGCCGACGTAGCGAGTGAATTGGGTTAGAGAAAGCATGTGAATGACTGCTGCTCATTAAGTCCCCTTGGGGACATGGTGTCCATTCTAAATGTCCATTCACATTCCCTTTGGAGTATGGTCCTGTCCCAATTACCCCCCCTTGGATTGGGTTTCACCACTTCTATGATGGCAAAGTTTATATTCATCATATCATCAGAGTGTTGTAATCTCATATGGCTGGCAAGGCTGGTCTCCCTCTCTTTCCTTATGTCACCCATATGCTCGCCCACCCTTCTCCGAAATTCCCTTCTCGTCTTCCCAATGTAGTCCTTGGGGCAAGGACAGGTGGCCATATAAACAACTCCTGCCGTTTTGCAGTTTGAGAAGTCTCGTTGGTAGAAGACCTTCCCTGTATATGAGCTCACAAACGATTTATTGGGCTTCATCCATTTGCACAGCTGACAATCGCCACATCGGTAAAAGCCACATGGCTTTCTAGCTAGCCAGGAATCTTTTGCCACTGGCTTCCTATAATGGCTATGAACAAGGGAATCTTTTAACGATTTTCCTTTTCTGAAAGTGATGTCCGGACGGGCACCCAGAAACTCCCTGAGGTCTGGGTCCATCATCAGGACATCCCAATGTCTATTAATGGCCTCCCTCACCTTTTGATGTTGGTGATCAAAGGTGCCAATGATTCTCGTGATTTCATTACCATCTGTTGGCCCCCCTTGTTTATATAGTAGCTGTTTTCTGTCAGTGTTGGCAGCAGTTTTATAGGCTGCCTGCAGAACCGGTGGCGGATAGTTTTTCTCTCTGAATCTATACATCATGTCTCTTGCCTGACCATGAAAAATATTTATATCCGAACAGTTTCGCCTTAGCCTAAGAAACTGGCCCTTAGGGATGCCCCTCTTCAGAGGCAAAGGGTGATGACTATTCCAGTCCAAAAGGCTGTTTGTGCTAGTGGGTTTGCGATAAATATTAGTCGTCAACCCTCCATTTAGTGTCTTCTTGATCTTTACATCAAGGAAAGACAATTCCTCCTTGTGGATCTCGAAAGTAAACCTTAAGTTGATAGTATTGATGTTTAACTCAGCCACAAACATGGAGAACTGTTCTCTCGTCCCCAACCATATGATGAAAACATCATCAATAAACCTTAGCCACATGGCTATCAGGTCATGCCACCACTTGCTGTTTTCCCCAAACACAGCCGTCTCCTCCCACCAGCCCAGGAACAAGTTTGCATACGATGGGGCACAGGGACACCCCATCGCAGTGCCCCTGAGCTGGTGGTAGTGCTTGCCGTTGAATTTAAACGCATTGTGTGTCAATATGAATTCAAGTAGGGAGATGACAAACTCATTGTGTCCTCTACACGTTATCGATCTTTGTTTGAGATAATATTGGATCCCTCTAATGCCCTCCTCATGTGGTATATTGCTATATAAGGCTTCGACATCAATTGATGCCAGCCAAGAACCGCTATCAAGCTGCAGACCCTCCAACTTCTTCAATAAGTCTGTTGTGTCCCTCAAATATGAGGGAATAGAAATGACAAACGGTCGAAAAATTTCCTCCAAGTAGAGGCCACAGTTCTGGGTCAAAGACTCCACCCCGGACACAATGGGTCGTCCCTTAAGGGGGTTTAACCCCTTGTGCACTTTAGGCAGTGTATAAAACGTGGCCTGCAATGGAAAAGAAGGAAGGAGGAATTCAAATTCAGACCTTGATAGTAGATTTTTACCCAAGGCATTTTCTAGAATGTCATTAAGTGCACTCTTGTACTCATTTAGGGGATCCGACCTAAGAATCTCATACGTGTTCTTATCCTGAAGGATGTTCTGACACATGTCACAATATATCTGATGATTCATGATGACAAGATTTCCCCCCTTGTCGGATGCCTTTATTATCAGCTGATCATTATCTTTAAGGGCTTCTAATGCTTGTCTTTCCCCTTCCGTGAGATTATGTTCTGTTCTGGGCTCATGGCTTTTTATTTTTTTCAAATCCCTCTCTACTAGTTGCAAAAAAAATATCTATGTTACTGGTTTCACCTGCTGGTGGCATTCTAACGCTTTTGTTTTTCAACTTAGTAAATGGTCCTCTCCCTGTATTTGACCCCTGTTCGTTCTCTCCAAGAAGTCCTACCAGAGCCTGAAAGCTCTCCAGGTCTTCCTCTTGAAGTCCCTGTTGGGCACATTCTTCCTTATCATTATGCAAGAAGAATTTTCTCCATTTAAGTTTTCTGCAGAAGAGGTTCAAGTCCTTCACCCACCCAAAGCAATTAAACCTATTGGTGGGCACAAAGTTCAACCCCCTCTGCAAGACACTGTACTCATCTCTCGTGAGGGTATGGGTGGACAAATTAATAATTTGACCTCTAACTAGGTTGCCTTGGTTCTGAGGAAGTACCCTGTTTTCATCCCCTGCTCTAAAAAAGAAGATGACGAGGATGAGGCAGAGGGTCCTGATACATCCCTTGGATTGGGAAGAGAGGTCCTTTGTATATCCCCTCCGTTCCTGAATGGGGCCCTTCCTCGCCTTCCATGTTTCCCTCTCTGATGTTGCCATCTCGACTGTCTAAATCCGTACCCACCACGATTGAAAGCCCCTCTCCCGGATCCCTCAGTTCTTTCAGTATCTGAGGTATCAATATCTGAGGAGGAAGCCTCCGAAGCTCTATCCCTCTGAAAATCAAATGCCAGATTATCTGCAAAATTTTTTAGATCTTTCTGAAATTGTATCTGTTTTCTCTCTTTCAACAGAGCCTGATATTTTTCCACCGAGGTCTGTAAAAGACCCTCCCTCCTGTTGAAGTCTGGGTCAGATTTGAACTTCAATACTTTCTCTATCAGACTGTTCAGGCTGGTGGTAGATTTATCAAGCAATTTTTTCTCCTCCACCAATAACAGTTGCATAAACCGTATTGAAGAATCAATCGACTCTTTTTTCCAGAGATCCAGGAGTTCTGGGGAGGACGTTCTTGGTGATGGGGTGATGTTAATTCTAAGTCCTCTAGGAATGATTCTATTCTTGATATAGTTCTCTAACGTCCTAATTTCCCACCAGGCCTTTAGGAATGCCTTATAACCCACATATACCTCATTAAACACGTTCTTTAGAGTAATGGGCCCTGCAACTGTGTCCTGGGTGCCCTCTACATTGAAGGCCTGTATAGCGTCCTCCAACCAAAAGTCCTGATTAACTGGGCCTGAGAGGAAGCTGGCCATACTACCACTGTCTAGGTAAGTTAAGTTTTACAGTAATTTATGCTTTAAGTAGAATTTGCAACTAAATATCATATATTACTTAAATAGGACCAATTTATTAAATATCGTTAAAAAACCACCAACCTGTGGTTACACCAACAGACAACAAAAAAGAAAACAAACACACCGTGAAAAAACTAGTGTGGAGGGACTAGCAACCCCTATGCTCCGTCTATACTGGAGACTGCCTAGCTGCGGGGGTTGGCGCCCTATGGGATACGTATTGGCGCCCCCGCTCCTCGTGGTCTATCCCTAGGGTCCCTGATAATACCCTTATTTACTTATTGGGCCCCACTACCCACACAATGATTTCTGAGGGACCTCTATGAGCTAGACAGAGACCAATCCTGTGTCTAAGGAGTCCTAAACCCCACACTGTGAAGTTAAAAACGAAACTGAGCACATGAAAAGAAGGCTGTTGGCGGCATTTGCAACGTGACTCAACCAAATTCCTCCTCAATGCAATAATATTAGTGCAATTTGATTAGAAGATGATTTCCAAGGCAATGTCCACACTTTTCTGAGTATAAACCATCATAAGGAAACAGTCACATATACAGTCTTGCTGCCACTTTGCAACTTATTGATAAAGACCATATTAATACTCATCGCAATGATCTGATGCCGCCCGCCCTGTGCCTGTGTAGCCTCAACGCGTTTCGCCTCTCTGGCTCATCAGGAGGCTCGATTCAATGCCATGTGTCTCGATGTATAATGATGCTAAAATATCAGATGTTCATTACCTCAGTTTTATAGCCGCCCATCCGATATACACGCCGCACATGCTTCCTGTACTCGGACCGGAATTCGCGTCACAAAACCCTCCCCTTGTGATGTCGGAGATGTCCCAGTGCGCATGCCTCCAGTGGAACGCTCAATTGATTTCCTGCGTCTCACCCAGTGCCTTCTGCGCTTGCGCCCTATTGTCTCACATATTTCCTATTGTCAGTACGGAGGCCGCTTATAAGGGTATTATCAGGGACCCTAGGGATAGACCACGAGGAGCGGGGGCGCCAATACGTATCCCATAGGGCGCCAACCCCCGCAGCTAGGCAGTCTCCAGTATAGACGGAGCATAGGGGTTGCTAGTCCCTCCACACTAGTTTTTTCACGGTGTGTTTGTTTTCTTTTTTGTTGTCTGTTGGTGTAACCACAGGTTGGTGGTTTTTTAATGATATTTAATAAATTGTTCCGTTTCAAGAACTGAGGGGTCCCATGTCTTTTTTTAAGTTATTTCAATAAATAATTTAAAAAAATGGCATGATGTAACCAAATTTTTGACAACCAGCCAAGTAGAAGCAAACATCTGGGGGCTGGTATTCTCAGACTGATAAGGGGCCATGCATATTGGTCCCCCACCAGTGACTGATGCGACTTCTCTCCAAACCATCTGGATTGTCATGGGACAGTATGGATTATCTGTACGTCGGACAGGTGAAGGATATGGTTGATTATTATTTTTCTTCTTTTACAGGGGACATGGGCATCAGTGAATTAGGCGGAAAGGTGAGTATTATGGTTGTTTGTAATTTTCTGTCTTTTATAGGTGACATTACGTGGGGTTTCCCCTATACTCAATAGCCAGCAAAGTCTATGCAGATAGCTGTGGGCTGATATTAATAGCCTTGGAGAGGGCCATGAATATTGACCCCCTCCCAAACTAAAAACATCAGCTCTCAGCTTCTCCAGAAATGGCTCATAAATTAGATGTGCCTAATTTGGCACTTAGCTTCACTCTTCCCACTTGTCCTGGTGCAGTGGCAAGTGGAGTAATAGCTGTAAGGTTGATGTTCGCTTTGTACTGGCAGCTGACATCCAGCCTAGGAGTTAGTAATGGAGAGGTGTCTATAAGATACCCTCATTACTAACCACATAGTTAGATTGTAAAAAAAGACACATCCAGAATAAAATCCTTTAATTGAAAGAAAGACCTTAAGACCTTTATTTGAAATAAAAATAAAAACCACAGCTATACTTCCCTTTATACCTAATACATTGAGGCCCATGTCATCTTTAAAAAAACAGAAAATAATAAACAAACATATCCCTATCCTATCCGATGTGAAGATATTCCATACTGTCCCATGATGATCCGGATGGTTTGGAGAACAGCCACATCATTCACATCAGTCACCTTAAAGGGGCTGCGTGGGCATAGTCCTAAAGTGTCCCCAGTCAATGACTTGGAGGTACTTATTAAATAAGGCACTTCCACCTGAATGGAGGTGCCTGAGCAATGTGTATAGTTAGTCTTCTGCACGCTTGCTAGTTGTCAGGTCCCCAGTTACCGCGAGTCAGTCTACCTGAACAGTAACAAACATCAATATCACAATTATCATCAAAAAACACAAGTGAAAAACACAAGTGACCCAGTGCCAGTGGGAGCCATTCATGCCCATGCCATCATACTGTCTCCACCATGTTTAATGGAGGCTATAGTATGCTTTTGATTATCAACCATTCCAAGCTGTCTATATGCTTTCTTCTTCCTAACATTCTGGCGCAGTTTGATCATTGTTACATCTGTCCAAAGAATGCTTTTACAGAATTGGACTGGCTTCTTCAAATTTTTTTTGCAACCTCTAATCTGGCCTTTCTATTTTTAAGGTTGATTAATGGTTTGCACTGTGGTGAAACCTCTGTATTTGATTTCATGAAGTCTTCTATTTATGACAGATTAGATACCGAAACGCCTTCTTTCTCGGGATTGTTTTTCACTTGGGTGGATGTTGTGAAAGGGTTGTGTTCATCCACCACTGTTGTCTTCCATTCATGTCCAGGCCTTTTCGAGTTCCAAAGCCTACCAGTGCACTTTTCTTTTTTGCGGAACTGTTGATTTGGCCACTCCTAACATTTCTGCTATCTTTCTGATAGATTTCTTCTTCTTTTTTCAACCTAGGTATAGTTAATTTCCCTTATATTGAGGGCTCCTTTGACTGCATGATGTGGGCTCTCAGCAACAACTTCCAAATACAAATGCCACACCTGGAATGAGCTCCATACCTTTTATCTGCATAATTGATAATGGATTAACAAGGGAATAGCCCATTAAAGAGCTTTTGAGATAATTGTCCAATTACTTTTGATTCCTTTAAAAAGAGACAGCTACATATTAAAAAGCTTAATTCCTAAGCTCTAACTCCAATTATGATGTGAATTCCCTCAAATTAAAGCTGAGAGTCTGCACTTTAAACCAATTTTGATTAAAAAACTGTATCTTGAATATGTTTTGGTAAACAGCTAAAATGCCTAATCTTGTTTCACTTCCCAATTATTTCTGGAAAGTATATATAGTCCTTAAGGACTTGAGGATTGGGGGCCCCACTTATTGCCACGGGACACAATTTGTGTAAAATCAGCCCTGTGTTTCATTATGCTCTGGGGTTTCTCTGAGAAATACAATAAAAAAATAATGTATACTCAAATATTCACCTCACCATTCACCTATTTTCTGCTCATCTGATCTCTACCTGCAGCTTCTGTTTCTTTTCTTAATGTGGCAAAGATACCTGAGCCACAGAGAGAAATCAGATGACTGGAGGTGAGGTGCTATGGTTGGACAGGTGAGAGGTGAGGTAAACATAATATTTTTAAGCCTGAAAGCCATCATATAGCTGAGTTTATCCAAAACATAACAAAAAATCAAATTTGGGCAATTCCAATTTTATTGTAAATTTTGAACCAAGTTTGACATGTCCCAAATTAATTCACTAATTTCTCCTTCAAACCCCTTCGATGAAATGAGTAAAAATTGGGATGAGTGTTAAGGTTAAAAGATTTACAATGGGTACGGAAAGTATTCAGACCCCTTTAAATTTTCACTCTTTGTTTCACTGCAGCCATTTGGTAAATTCAAAAAAATGTTTGTTGTTTTGACTGAACAAAACTGAAATGTAGAAATTTTTGCAAATTTATTAAAAAAGAAAAACTGAAATATCACATGGTCATAAGTATTCAGACCCTTTGCTCAGTATTGAGTAGAATCACCCTTTTGAGCTAGTACAGCCATGAGTCTTATTAGGAATGATGCAACAAGTTTTTCTCACCTGGATTTGGGGATCCTCTGCCATTTTTCCTTGCAGATCCTCTCCAGTTCCATCAGGTCAGATGTGAATGTTGATGGACAGCCATTTTCAGGTCTCTCCAGAGATGCTCAATTAAGTTTCGGTCAGGGCTTTGGCTGGGCCAGTCAAGAATTGTCACAGAGTTGTTATGAAGCTACTCCTTTGTTATTTTAGCTGTGTGCTTAGGGTCATTGTCTTGTTGGAACGTGAACTTTCGGCCAAGAATATCTCTGTACTTGGCCGCATTCATGTTTCCTTCAATGACAACCAGTCGTCCTGTCCATGCGCTGAAAAACACCCCATAGCATGATGCTGCCACCACCATGTTTTACTGTTGGGATTGTATTGGGCAGGTGATGAGCAGTGCCTGGTTTTCTCCAGACATAAAGCTTAGGATTATCACCAAAAAGTCTATCTTCATCCCATCAGACCAGAGAATCTCAAGTAGGTTAACAAGGAAATGAGCAGCATGTGACTTAAATATGACTGTCTGAGCAAAGGGCCTGAATACTTATGACCATGTAATATTTCTAATTTTTCATTTTTAATAAATTTGCAAAAATTACTACAATTCAGTTTTTTTTTTCAGTCAAGATGGGGTGCAAAGTGTACATTAATGAGAAAAAAATGAACGTTTTTGAATTGACCAAATGGCTGCAATGAAACAAAGAGTGAAAAATTTAAAGGGTCTGAATACTTTCCATACCCACTGTATATCTAGATCATATGGGTTAGTGCTTGAATGAAAAGTTAAAGGTAAAATATGCAGGATCAAGAAAACATGAGAAATGGAGCTGGGTAATATCTCAAAGAGTAGTTTTGAATTATTCAAGAAGTATCGCTAGTTTACTTTAAGGCCTGGCAAAAAGCATCTCTGTTTTACCTTAGGTATTACCATTGGATTTATTTGATCTCAAAATTAATGTATGAAATATAATAAGAAGAGATTTAGTTAAATTTCAAAGATGTGGAGATAATAATGGTGGAAAGGTAAAACTGTGTCCATAGCAATAAAGATATTGTTTACAAGTTATAAATAGAATAAATGAACCTATTGGTGACAGAACCAGTTTTGTACTTAATGACCAAGCAAATTTTTATAATTCTGACCACTGTCAATTTATGTGGTTATAACTCTGGAACGCTTTAACCGATCTTGCTGATTCTGAGATTCTTTTTTCTTGACATATTGTACTTCAAGATAGTTGTAAAATTTATTTGATATGACTTGTCTTTATTTGTGTAAAAAATGGAAATTTGGCAAACATTTTAAAAATTTAGCAATTTTCAAACTTTGAATTTTTACGCCCTTAAATCAGAGAGATATGCCATACAAAATACTTAATAAATAAATAACATTTCCCACATGTCTACTTTACATCAGCACAATTTTTGAAACAATTTTTTTTGTTAGGAAGTTATAAGGGTTAAACGTTGACCAGCGATTTATCATTTTTGCAACAAAATTTACAAAAACATTTTTTTTGGAACCACCTCACATTTGAAGTGAGTTTGGGGGGTCAATATAACAGAAAATACCCAACAGTGACAACATTCTAAAATCTGCACCCCTCAAGGGGCTCAAAACCACATTCAGGAACTTTATTAACCCTTCAGGTGCTTCACGAGAACTAAAGCAATGTGGAAGAAAAAAATGAACATTTTACTTTTTTCGCAAAAAATTTACTTTGAACCAAACTTTATTTTCACAAGGGTATCAGGAGAAAATGGACCAAAAAATGTATTGTGCAGTTTCTCCTAAGTATGCCTATACCCCTTATGTGGGGGAAAGCCACTGTTTGGGCTCATAGCTGGGCTCAGAAGGGTGGAAGCACCGCTTGACTTTTTGAACGCAAAATTGGCTGGAATCCATTGTGGGTGCCATATCGCGTTTGGAGAATCCCTGATGTACCCAAACAGTGGAATCCACCCAATTCTAAGTCCAACTCTAACACAGCCCTAACCCCAACCATAACCCTAATACCAACCCTAACCACAACCATAATTCCAACACAACCCTAACCCCAACACACCATAACTCCATCACCACCCTAACTCCAACATCACCATAACCCTAGCACCACTCTAACTCTAACATCACAACTGTAACCCTAACACAACCCTAACCTTAGCCCCAAATCTAACCCTATCCCAACCCTAACCCTAGCTTTAACCCCAACTCTAACCCTATCTCCAACCCTAGCACAGCCCTAACCCTAGCCCCACCCTTAGCCTAGCTCTAACTCTAACCCTAGCTTCAACCCTAACCCTAGGTATAATCCCAACCCTAACCCTAAATCTCACCCAAACTCTAACTGCAAAGAATGGAAAAATACATTTTTTATTCTAATATTTTTACCTAGCTAAGGGGGTGACAAAGGAGGGTTTGATTTACTATTTTTCTTTATTTTGATCAGTGTGATAGGGTCTATGACAGTGGTCAAAATGAATCAATAAGAAAAATCTCCTAATGTTGCCAGGTGCCAGCCGGCAGATCCTGGCGGTCACACTGCATATGCGCCTGCCATTTTCTTCCTGAAAAATGACAAGGAAGGCTAGGGACAGAGCCGGAGGCTCCAGGGATGCCGGACGTACTAGGGGAACTCTGGAGAACCCATTTTTCTCTCCTCTGGTATTGTAGATCATATCAGAGGAGGGAGAAATAAATGGAAAATCTGACTTTTTTGTGATCACTGTTATTTGGTGAATAACAGTGATCACAAGACTGGGGATGGTAAAAACCAACCCAAATCATGTTCTCCGGGGTCTCAGCTACCGCCGGTTGCCGAGAACCTGGAGATTTTCTGACACTGGGGGGGGGGGCACTATGCATTTATTTCTCAGCGCTGTTAAAAAGTGTGGGAGGAATAAGTACCCTTAACTGCCACAGTTAAAAGGCGTATCGGCGGTCATCAAGGGTCTAGAAATAAAAATAGATTTAGATCCAAATATTTGTTGGATAGAGACATAGGGATGCTAGCACAGTAAAAAATAAAACAATGGATATGGACATAATTTGAATTCAAGACATATTGTTGGTAGCCATACAATATGATTTGGAGTCCCTAGGTTATATTTATTGAGGATAATGGTCAACAATTTTTTTTATCCTTTTCTCTGTCTGAGGTTGCTGAATTTTAAATATGTTATATGTTGTCTTATGATGACTAATTTATATACTTGGTAATAAGAATTGTTAAAATAAAATAGTAATGGCAGAAACCGTTGATTATGATTTGTGCTAGCATTATTTTTGCTTGACATCCTTATCTTTATGTTAGTAGTTCATAAATGTTTCACACACTTTTTTCATTAGGAGAAAAACTCATACAACAGATGCAATTAAAAAAGGAAGTTATAACACATAAATTGTGATACAGGTTCATGTCATCTACAATTTTTTCTCTGCGTTATAATATTAATCATATTCTTTTATACTGCATGTATTGTAAAAGTTTTTTGCCACTGTATATAACTATGATATTAAATAGTCAAAATGAATTGTATATTACTTAATTTAGAAGAATTTCATATACAGCCTTGTATGATGAAATGTGCCCTGCAGAACTGTGAATGACAATAACACAATTGACATGACTCATGAGCCATAACTAATGAATTCTTTTAGAATGTAAGAATGTGACCTCTCAGGTGGATCCATTTCTTCTTCACGCTGTCACAAAGTATTGTTGTTGTTATCACCACCTCTTTGTCCATTGCTCAAAAAGTTCCCATATTTTAGAGCTGTGAAATCTTCTCTTTGACCAATCATTAAGAACTGAATGTAATAGAATGTCATGGTTATTCAATTGTAACCATATTGACCTTTATTGATCCTGTTCTCATAATAAATATGACCTGCAGTAGCCTACTCCTTGATCCCTGCACATAGTTGGCAGGAACATGCTGACAGCCTTTCATCACTGAGCTTTAATAAAAGTCTTTGCCATGTATCCTTAGCAACATATTCATTTTTTAAGTATTAAAAATGAAACTTTAGCCGATGCCTTTCAACATGGATCATATTTAGTTCCAAGGGTAAATGTCTAATACTTTGAACTTACGCAAGTATTCATAAGTTGATATGAGTATAAATCTAAAATGAGCAGAAAATAAGAAAAAAACTGTGACTTCAGAAAAAATGAAAACAAAATTTAATGTCCGAAATCATGTACATATTTCTCTGTGGTTTCCATAACTTTTTCCAAAATCCTACAGTTATGACCAAACATTTTGAGTGTAGCACAAATTTTGGTTTCCATAAAGTTTGCTGCTTCAGAGATTTTAGATCTTTTAGTAAGATGGTTCTATGGTTACTGAAGTACAATAATAAGTACTTTAGATATTTTCAATTTTTATTGACAAGTCAAGTTTCTGCAAAGACTTAATGTTTACAGCTTTGAAACTTATTGGTCATGGTTTCTACAATTCACCACTATATATCAGCTTCTAGGTCAAATTATGACTAATGTCAACTCATTCTTGACTAATTATTGCTGTGAGTTCATCACAATTTCTGTGTTTTTGTCCATTCATCCACTTTTTGATGATTTCCCACAGGTCCTCAATGGGATTGAGAGCTGGGGAAACTGCTGACCATAGACCCAAAATGTAATTATTTTGTTCACTGAGCCACTTAGTTATCACTTTTGCCTTGTGACATGATGCGCTATTATGTTAGAAAAGGCATTCTTCAAATCCAAATCACTCCTGGATGGTTGGGAGAAATTGCAGTTATAGAATGTTTCAAAACAAATTCATGGCAGTGTTATTAGGCAAAATTGTGAGTAAGTCCACTCCATTGGATGAAAAGTAATCCCACAGGGGAATGGATGCAGGACTCATGGCAATGCTCACCTTTTATTCTCTGAATAATAATTGTTTCAGATGCTACATAAGGACTAAAGAGGCTGCATCAGGGAAAAAGCAGAAATACAGGGTTTTGACTGCAGAGGACTTGGGTAAAGGAATTTTCTCTGATGAGGCCACTTTCAAACTGTTTGGGACATCTGGAAGAATGATTGTCTAGAGAAAAAAAGGTGAGTCCTGTATCAAGCAAACAGTAAAACACACTGAGACTGGTCATGTGTGTTTTTTTTTTATGTCCAATAGAGCACCATATCAACCAATCCAAAGTGATATTTAAGTGGCACAGTGAATAAAATATTGAAATTTTGAGTACATGCCCAGGAAAATTCCCAGATTTCAATCTTATTAAGAACCTGTAGTCAATCTGTCATGACTCTGGACGGGATGATTCAGCCTCCCTCCTGGTCATGTCAGGGTTAACACTAGTTGCCTCTCTCTGGTTCTGGGGCAGCTATTTAATGCTGATGGTTCCTGGGTCAGGTGTTGGTGATACTTCCGTGTACTCAGTTAATGGCTGCTGACCCAGGTTACTCATCTGTAATCATTGTGCCTCTGTGCGTATGAGCTTTGTTGTGTATAACTCGGTTTTGTCCCCTAACTTCTGCCTCTGTTTTCTGCTCGGTAGGTACATATCTGTCCTTCCTGATTCTCTGACCCCGTGGCTCGTCTAGGTTTATTCTTCTGTCTTGTCCCTGGTACCTTGCTCTCATCTGGCTTTTGACCCTCGGCTCCCCAATTACTACGTTATTGTTCTCTGCCCTGTGCTCCGCGCTCTCGGCTTATTCCCCGTCCTATCGTGTGGTGGCTCTTCCCCACTGCGCTCACGTGACTGTCTAGTGTCAGGTCCTGTGTGCACTGCGTGCCTTAGTGTCAGGTCCTGTGCGCACTGCGTTCCCTGTTCCTTACACTACCGGCTCTTGGTCCCGTGTCCCCTGCTGGCACCATCCAGGCTTTCCACAGTGACATTTTCAGTGTCATTACACTATCCTTTTGTGTGCATAAACTTTATATATTTGTCAATAAAAGCTTAAAATCTTATCAAATGCTTATAATTGTACTTCATTAACCATAGAAACATCTGACTAAAAAATATCAAAACATTGACGCAAAAAACTTTGTGAAAACCAAAATTTGTTTCAGTCTAAAAACTATTGGCCATGACCGTTAATATTAAGTGATATTCAGTTATTTTTTTTTCTCCTTTAATCCGCTATGTTCAAGGAAATGGCTAGCTATTTGCATAGCCTCTTAACCTTGTATCCCACAATTTGTAAAGCAAGTAACAAGGTTAATAAAATTTGATAGCCTGAAATTTAGCCATCAACTAAGATTAACTAGGGATGAGCCAGTCGGTTTGAGACAAACTGAACTTTCCTCAAATGTTACAAAAAAAGTTAGATTATCTTGAATCTGAATTATTTGTGACTTGATTCATATGCATTTATTCAAATGAAGGGCTGGAATTGAGATTACAGAAAAAAAATTATACCTTGCGGCTTACCCATCCTGATGCTACAACAGTATCTCCATCAGGTCTTTGATTTGCTACATGAAGTCCCTTTGTGCATTTACTGTTTTACTCTTTGGCACTTACTAGTACTAGTAAACCTGTGACATCACAACACAAAATGTGTGTTGCCCATGGCCTAGTCAGGACCTCAGACAACATATGTTGCGAGGCTATGATGGGAAGATACCCAAAGGGGATGTTGCTCACCTAAGGAAAGAGCTTCATGGAGTACCGAAGTGGGATCTGCAGCCACCATGGGATAGAGGAGAAGTGAGGTAATGATTTATTTTTTCTTTTAATTCCCTTGTTTATTATGTTATGACCCCAGGGAACAATAAGGAACAATTGACATGTATTGTATAATGCTGATACAACTTGAATTTCCTAACAAAGTAAAGCAAACTTAAAAATTTCTCAATTACAATTAATTCTTTTATTTTAGCTTTACAAAATTATAGATTTTCCTGCTAAGTATATTGACTTGTGATCTGGTGTATAAAGTTAATTAATGCTTCAAGTATCTAAAGTGTATAAAATTTTTATTTCATGCTTTCTAAGTCACTAGTAAATTATACTTTAAACTTTGTTTAAAAAGTGTAGTCTGGATGTAAGTTCTAAATGCTTATTGAAAAAACAGAATGAATTTTCTGAAGAGTGAAGATCTTATTTCCTTTTTAAAAGTCCACAGATACAATGAAGAGCGTACAGGTGGTGAGCTTATTTTACTTGTGTTTTTAATATGCAGGAAAAAGTAAGAGCTGGAAACAGCATTTAATGGCATCATTAAAATGATTGTAAACATGCCGGTTCAAGCAGATGTGCTCTCTTTCTCTGCTGATATACATTTAATTTCTCCGTAATGATCAAAACATTTGTCAGACTCTAAATAAGTTTAAGAAATTGTCTGCAGTATACCAGAAACTGCTTTCCACAGGAGCCAGGACAGCAATAAAAAATCCAGACTTCCAGATTTGATCCAATGTCTCCCGCATTTAGTTTGATTAACACATACTTAACTCGGCATTTCTATCTGAATTTTATTGCCAAGGAGTGCATGAGGATTGGATATCCTTGGTCGTCCTCCGGATTCTAAGAGCATTCACAAGTCTATTGCTTGTAAGTATGGATTAAATCTTTGATCTACATTGTACTTTGCTCTGTAAAATGTTCTACTTGCTTTGGAAACAAAAATATAGGAATTACTTGCACAACGTAAAGTTGAATGTCTTTTCTATTGCTGGATCTTTTTGACACAAAATAAGTGATTTCATTTATGAATGAAACAGCAGATACTGCATCCAACATCTTTCCAGAAATATAATACTCAGATTTCATTTCCTTTTTATGGCTTAATCTTGGACCTGGTTTTGGATTATACACATTGCTCTTTTCAATCCAGATGTATACTTTCCAAGTATTGTTCATGTACAAAATTGCATACAACTATTCAACATATATAACAACATGTAGAACCATTTCCATAACTGGGTTTCTGATGTTGAAGAAATGTTGTAGTACCTGGAAGTAATCAAGATAAGTAGCAGTCTGTGTAATACATGGAGTACTTCAATTCACCAAACTGCTAACTAGCATATGACACAGCCGTTGTCTCAATGAGACTGCCACTTTATGCTTAAGAAAAATGTTAAAAAAGGCTTTCAAAAGGTGAAAAAGCTCATTGGCAAGTTAAAGGCCAGATCAGCCTATTCAATAGAGAGTGTGTTAGGCATCGGTATTCTCCTGCTGCACACGATATATCCCAAGCATTGCCTGGTTCTGTGGTCTCCCATTCAGCTCAGACGCCGGTCCCAGCATCTTGCTCAGGCTCATGGTATTTACTTGGTTACTACTGGCTCTCCAGCCAAGTCTATAGAAACCAGTGATGTTCTGGTGCAGTCCTGCGCTCCGGACTCTAAGACCAGAGATCACCTTACTGAACATGTCTGTGATGTGACGTCTTCTCATTGGTGGTCGGACGTCAGCTGCTCTGGTGATGTGGCAGCTTCGGATTGGCCCATGGATGATGTCACGGCTGGCTGGGAGTGAGTGGTTTGGGTGGAGCCTTGCATTTAAAAGGCTCTCAGCGGCACACGTGGGTGCGCTAGTATCATGAATGTTATGGTGAAAGAGTGTGGATACTCTACCATTCTGTCTGCGTGTTGTATGAATCAGTCTAAGTTCTGGGACTGTTTACGTTGGCAGGCAGAGAGCATCAGGGGCAATTAGCTCTTGACTTAGCACCTGTTTCCTGCATGTGTGCGGTTAGCACAGTAGAGCTACAGGGCTAGTTCAACCCTTTAGTATGGGTATGAAATCTAGCGTCATAGAAGTTCCTTCTTCCGGCGTGCATTTGTTTTGTTTATGTGTGTGATTGACACTGTTTAGTTTCAGAGCAAGCCTAATCCACGTGCTATATCCCTGTGATGTTTAACAGGGTATTGCACTTTGCATTTTTTGGCCAGTACCACTCTGTGCTGTAACGGAGCTTGGTACTCAGCCTTGCGATCACACTTTGTGGGGCCAACTCTGTGTGTTCAAGCAACTACTCACTGTTTTGTTCCATCATTGCTTACTAGCAGCAGTTATACATCTCTGCACGGTGGACCCCAGATTGCGATTGCACTTTATAATTTATTTTTATTTAGTGCAATCTGCCAACCCTAACAGAGTGTTGGTGGAATGGAGGCTACATTTTTTGCTAAAAGAGAGTTGTTGGCTTGGAGGCCCAAAAATAAATGGCCTATGATCAACCTGGAAGATGTCACTCTAAAGCAGATGTTGAGCTGACCAGAATTGTCATTGATTGTAGAAGCTTTAAAAGATTATTATCCCCTTCATATCTAAGATATAAAGCTGAATGTGTGTATGTGTGTGTGTATGTCCGGGATTGGCATCTGCACCGTCGCAGTTACAGCCACAAAATTTTGCACAGTCACACATCTGGACCTCGAGAGCATCATAGGCTATGTTGTGAGGCGAAATTTTAACCTCACGCATTCCAATTCACCAAACAATTTTGCCCCTACCTACATAATGGGGAAAAAGTGAAAGGAAAAGTGTTGGAGGCAAATTGACAGCTGCCAGATGTGAACAAGGGGGACTTAAAGAGTGAGAGCAATGACGCGAAAGAGTATATACCGTACAGTTGCTAAGGTGGGGCCCTGACATGGCATACTCACCACACATGGGGATATGAACACACACACAAAATGCGCCACACACTACCATGTGCTTGAACACATATATCACCCTCAGCACACATTTCACCACACATACACCAACCTCGTCCACATAAAAGTTGAAACACAAAAGTCGCCGCTCAAAACTCGCCACATGCAAAACTCGCCGCATGAAAAACTAGGCTCATGCAAAACTCGCCACACGTGCAAAACTCACCTCATGGAAAACTCGCCACACACAAAACTTGCACACGCGGAAAAATTGCCACATGCACAAAAGTTGCAACACAGGCAAAAGTTGCCTCACACAAAACTTGCACATACTCAAAACGCACCACACATAAAACTCGCCACACGCAAAACTCGCCATGCGCAAAACTTGCTGCACACAACTTGCTACACTAACCTGTCACATGCAACTCGACACACAAAAAGTTGCTACACGCATGTCGCCACACAAAACTCATCTCACAAAAGTCGCTACATGCATGTCGCCACACGCAACTCAACACACACAACTTGACACATGAAACTCGCCCTAAAACACACACAAGTCTGGTATTATCCTTAAAAAATAAAAATCTGATTAATAAGCAGACAAACTACAAGAGCAACAACTGTACCATATAGGAAATATGGCAGCTGTCAGTCACATGACCTGTCTATTATGTGTATGTGTGAGCTAATATATACTGCCAGGGGGGAGGGCTTCCTGTTGGCTGGGGATTTATCAGGTTGCCAATTTAGCTTACAAATACTGAGGTAAAAATACTGAGCAAATAACGTGTGAACAAGGTCTAATACAGGAGGAGATGACACACAGATATATACAGGAGGAGATGACACACAGGTATGTACTATATACTGTACAGGGGAGATAACACACACACATATATACTATATACAGGGGAGATGACACACAGGTATATATTATACACAGGAGGAGATGACATACAGGTATATACTATATACAGGAGGAGATGACACACACATATATACTATATACAGGGGAGTTGACACACACAGGTATATACTATATACAGGAGGAGATGACACACTAATATATACTATATACAGGGGAGATGACATACAGGTACATATTATATACAGGGGAGATGATACACAGGTATATACCATATACAGGGGAGATGACACACAGGTATATACTATATACAGGGGAGATGACACACAGGTATATACTATATACAGGAGATGACACACAGGTATATACTATGTACAGGAGGAGATGACATACAGGTACATACTATATACAGGATATGACATTCAGGTACATACTTTATACAGGGGAGATGACACACAGATATATACTATATACAGGAGGAGATGACACACAGGTATATACTATATGCAGGAGGAGATGACACACAGGTATATACTATATACAGGGGAGATGACACACATATATACTATATACAGGAGGAGATGACATACAGGTACATACTATATACAGGAGGAGATGACACAGGTATATACTATATACAGGAGCAGATGACACATGTATTTACTATATACAGGAGGAGATAACATACAGGTATATACTATATAAAAGAGGAGATGACACATAGGTATATAGAGGAGGAGATGACATACAGCAGGTATATACTATATACAGGGGAGATGACATACAGGTATATACTATATACAGGAGATGACATACAGGTATATACTATATATAGGAGGAGTTGACATACAGGTATATAGTATGTACAGAAGAGATGACATACAGGTATGTACTATATACAGGAGGAGATGACAGATAGGTATATACAATATACAGGAGGAGATGACATACAGCAGGTATATACTATTTACAGGGGCGATGACATACAGGTATATACTATATACAGGAGATGACATACAGGTGTATACTATATATAAGGGAGATGACAAACATGTATATACTGAGGGGAAAATGAGAGGTGTGAGGGAAAATAGTGGAGTGATCGGAAAATGACAGCTGTGAGGTCGAAATGACAAGTGTTAGGGGGAATGAGAGGAGTGAGGGGGGAATGAGAGGAGTGAGGGGGAAAATAAGAGGAGTGAGGGGGGGAAAATGAGAGGTGTAAGGGAGAAAATGAGAGATGTGAGGGGGAAAATGAGAGGCGTGATGGGAAAATAAGAGAAGTGAGGTGCTATAACTAACCACAGATATTTACTATGCCCAGGCAATGCCGGGCTCTTCAGCTAGCTGTAAATACAAGCAGTTTAGCAATTTCCTTCCTTAATGACATTTTTACTTTTGTTGCTTAATAAACTGAACATTCCTGACAAAAGCAGAATATGCATAGTTCTCACAAGCACTTTTTTATATAGCTCATAAGCACTGTTTTGAAACTGTGCAGGATTGATGAAGAATATTGTTTCCTTTTAATCTTGTCCAGACTCAGTACAGTGCTTAGAAGCTATAGAGCAACAGTGGTCAGTTTCCAAGGCAACAGGCTGTAACCAAAAGTAAAGTGTTAATAGCTCAAGAATGACTGTAAGTTTTAATAAAGAGTAAATTGAAAAAGTGCTGGGTTTTACAATCAATATCTGGCAATATCCATCTTTGAAAATAACCCTTTAACTACAGGAAGAGACAGCCTGCGGAACGTTTTGCAGGCTGTTGTTGAAGTGATTAGGACTGTGGGAGATGCCTAAGCTTAAAAAGAGAGTCAACAAGAGCTATGAAAGAATGAGTAAAAAAAGTCATGGCCAGATATGTGGTGTTATATTTAATATGGCTGGTGTGTGGACTGTAGTGTGGCCTCATTGGTTGATTTTTGTGACACAGAAAAGTGAACAAGTGTAATATTAATCCCTTCACGATATGCACCATACATGTACGCCGCATGTCGGGTTTCCCTCTTTGATGTGGGCTTTGGTGCTGAGTCCATAACTTTTCCGGCACATGTCAGCTGATTTGAACAGCTTATGTTGGACCCCTAACAGCTGCGAGTGGATCACAATTCACTTGTGGCTGTTAACATGTTAAATCCTGCTGTCAATCTCTGGCAGCAGCATTTAACATGATCGTGCTGGAGGCACGTCACTAATCCCGCCCATCGCTGTCCATGTCATATGACCGCGGGTTTCCGATGGATTGGCTTGACAACCCGGGGTCTGCAGCAGACCCTTGTAGTGGTTATAGTCAGATAGCTGTGAGCGCTGCCCAGCAGTCAGCACTCATAGCAAGTGATCATTTCTGCCACACAGAACAGGGCTCATGGAGACTATTGAAGCGAGTGTAAATTAAAAATGAAATGTTTTTCAAAAATATAAAAAAATTAAACAAGTAAAAGTTTAAATCACCCTCATTCTCCCCTTTCAAAATAAAACAATAACAAATTTTAAAAAACACATATTTGGTATCGCAGAGTTCAGAATCGCCCGATATATCAATATATAAAATGAATTAATCTGATTGGTAAATGCTTAATGAGGAAAAAAGTCAAAACGCCAGAAATACTTTTTTTGGCCACCACAGCATTGCATTAAAATGCAATAACGGGTGATCAAAACATTATACAGTATCTACACCAAAATGGTATGAGTAAAAATGTCAGCTTGGCACACAAAAAATATGCTTTCACCCGGCCCCAGATCACAAAAAATAGAAAAGCTATGATTTTTTTTTACAAGCTTTGGATTTTTTTTTTCACCACTTAAAAAAAAAACTATACATATTTGTTATCTACAAACTTGTAATGAATCATAATGGCAGCTCAGCATTTGGTGAACGTTGTAAAAAAAGAAAAAAAGTATTTGTGAAATTGCACGTGTTTTGCAATTTCATCTTTCTTTGATTTTTTTCTCCATTTTCCAGTACTTTATATGGTAAAAACAATGGTGTCATTCAAAAGTACAACTCATCCTGCAAAAATGCAAGCCCTCACATGGCCAATATTGATGGAAAAATTAATAAGTTATGACTCTGGAAAGAAGGGGTTAAAAGGAAGGTACCACGTTTGTAGATCATTAATAAATCAATGTAATGTAGCATAACATGCTGTTATAACCAAGATTTGATTGCATTTGAAACATATTTTGTGTGTTATAGGAGCTTAAAGAAGGCATTGAAGGATGACATCTTGCTTTCACAGCAGCAGCCAACACTATCAGTGTCATAATATGGCACCCCATGGTCATAGGAGATAACAGACCTCTGCTGACCCTATCTATTGTAATGGAGCAGTCACTGCTGTGAACTGGGCACGCCTCTGTGGGCGGCACAATTCACAGCAGTGGGAGTGTTCTGCTGCAATTTTCATGGAGCCCTCGGCTGTCGATTTTTCTCCTGTCATTAGCATATGCTAACAGAAGCAGTACTGCTTCAGAACATATCCTAGATTGAGGGTATGTGCACACGTCAGGATTTCTTGCAGAGATTTCCTGAAGAAAACTGGAAATTTTCTGCAAGAAATCCGCATTTTTATTTGTTTTTTTCCTGTTTTTTTCGCGTTTTTTTTAGCATTTTGCAAGCGTAATTAGCTTGCAGAATGCTAAAGTTTTCCAAGCGATCTGTAGCATCGCTTGGAAAACTGATTGACAGGTTGGTCACACTTGTCAAACATAGTGTTTGACAAGTGTGACCAACTTTTTACTATAGATGCAGCCTATGCAGCATCAATAGTAAAAGATAGAATGTTTAAAAATAATAAAAAAAAATAAAAAAAATGGTTATACTCACCTGCAGACAGACGATCTCCTCAGCGGCTTCCGTTCCTATAGATGGTGTGTGTGTGCAGGACCTTCGATGACGTCGCAGTCACGTGACCGCAACGTCATCGCGGTCATGTGACCATGATGTCATCGCAGGTCCTTCACACACACCATCTATAGGAACAGAAGCAGCAGCACGCACCGATGAGAGGCGGGAAGACTCCGGGGGCCATCGAAGGTGAGTATATGACTATTTTTTATTTTAATTCTTTTTTTTACCAATTATATGGTGCCCAGTCCGTGGAGGAGAGTCTCCTCTCCTTTACCCTGGGTACCAACCGCAAATGATCTGCTTACTTCCCACATGGTGGGCATAGCCACATGTGGAAAGTAAGCAGATCAATGCATTCCTAGGTGTGCGGAATCCCCGCAATTCCACAAATTTAATGAACATGTTGCTTTTTTTTCCGTGATGCGATTTTTTCGCGGAAAAAAATGCAGCATTTACACAAGAAATGCGGAAAACACTGAAAATAATGGGAGGCATATGTAAGCGTTTTTTTGCGTTTTTATCACGTTTTAATAGCGAAAAAATGCAAAAAAACCGCGAAAAATACTGAACATGTGCACATGGCCTGAGAGGAGTAAAATGCAGGAGAAAAGCTCAGGTAGTATCAGAGATTGCAAAGATATCAAGTAGGAACAGTGTATAATCAGCAATATCCCAGCAGGAGCTGTCAGCAAGAGCTGTGACTCATCCCTCAGATAAGAAAAGGAGCTAAAGGTACCGTCACATTAAGCGATATAGACAACGATGCCGATCGCTGCAGCGTCGCTGTTTCATCGTTGTGTGGTCGCTGGAGAGCTGCCACACAGACAGCTCTCCAGCGACCAACGATGCCGAAGTCCCCAGGTAACCAGGGTAAACATCGGGTTACTAAGCGCAGGGCCGCGCTTAGTAACCCGATGTTTACCCTGGTTACCAGTGTAAATGTAAAAAAAACAAACACTACATACTTACATTCCGGTGTCTGTTGGGTCCCCCGGCGTCCGCTTCCCTGCACTGTGTAAGCGCCGGCCCTAAAGCAGAGTGGTGACGTCACCGCTGTGCTCTGCTTTACGGCCGGCCGGCACTGACACAGTGCAGGGAAGCGGATGCCGGGGGACCCGACAGACACCGGAATGTAAGTATGTAGTGTTTTTTTTTTTTTACATTTTCAATGGTAACCAGGGTAAATATCGGGTTACTAAGCGCGGCCCTGCGTTTAGTAACCCGATGTTTACCCTGGTTACCAGTGAAGACATCGCTGAATCCGCGTCACACACACCGATTCAGCGATGTCAGTGGGTGATCCAGCGACAAAATAAGGTGCTGGCCTTCTAGCTCCGACCAACGATGTCACAGCAGGATCCTGATCACTGCTGCGTGTCAAACACAACGATATCACTATCCAGGACGCTGCAACGTCACAGATCGCTATCGTTATCATTGTTAAGTTGTTCAGTGTGAAGGTACCTTAAGGGTCTGCAGTGAACTTGTGGAGTAGGTGAGATACATGTAGTCTGGGTGAGAGAGACATGTGAAGACTGATGGAAGAGAGAGAGACAGCTACTGCTGATGATAGCAGATCAGAGGGCAGTCACCCACAAAATGGTGCTGCCCTTTGATGCTACTTCATTTTGCCCCAGGGATACTAGATCACCCAAAAGGGGAGGGAAAAGGTGATGTCAGCAGTTATGCTGGGTTCACATTGCGCTACTGCAGTCCGTTCAACGCATGCGTTAAACGGACTGCGTTAACGCAAGTGCCAAAAAAGATCGCATTAATGGCAGCGTTAACGGACAGCGTTACACCGCATTATGTCGTGGTGTAATGCAGTCTTTCTAACGGACTGCCATAATGCAATGTGAACCTAGCCTTACTGCCCCAATTTTCACAGCTAACAGTAAAGCTGGTAAGTCTTACTATAGCTCCTTAAGGTCTAAAATGGAAAATGCTCCCCTTAGTGGTAATTATATATATTTGTAAGAAAATAAGTAATATTTTTCATATAGAAATGTTAGCAAACAGTGCAAACATTGCATTAATACATTTTAAGCTTAATTTCACAAAAAAGCAAACTACAAGAAAACTGGTGGCACCTTCCCTTTAAGGGTCTGTAGAGCTCTTAGGTATGGAATTAAATATATGGGAACCATTCCTCCTCTTGAGTAAAATATATATGTCTAAATGTATATGATACAGTGTATACTGAAAGTGTGTATTCATGAGAAGAGGTGGTGGAAATTGATTTGCATGACCCTGTCCAGCAGTTTAATCTGTATCTGCTAGACAGGTGCCCTGAGAACTGCTTTTTATCTCCTAGCTTCCACTACACTACTTTTGAATTGCTAGCTTGGCATAAAGTTACATGTTTGTCACATCACAACGATGATATTACATGTCACACAGGCTAATTAAAAAAGAGCTATGGATGCTGCGAGGTAAGGAGTTTCTCAGGGTGCCCATCCAGTGATCATGGATTACAAATGTCGTCGATGGACTGGGTCCAAAAAATTGATATGCATCAACTCTAGCCATGACAGTCAGTTTCGAAAGCAACATAGATTTATGTCCCATGTGAAGATAAGAATGGACTGTTTCTAGCTCAATGGTTTGTGTATTAAAGTTTGGATTGAAAAATTCTAGGAAGTTCATATACATAGTTACATAGTTACGTACAGTAGGTTGAATAAAGACCTAGGTCCATCAAAGCTCAACCTTTCTACACCAACTGTACATTGTAACTAATCTAGTTATAACTGGCAATTAGAGATAAGAACAAGTTACACGGCACTCTATAAATTTGTGAGTAGAGGTGCTCAATTAGGGTTTCCAGCCCCTTAAATCAAATGTATCAAAAAGCTTGGCACTCAATAATGCTTGTAGAAAATAAAGTCATTTATTTTACATCTGGACAGACAGATCAGCGGTAGCTCGTTTCTTGCTAAACGTTTTCGGTCCTTTGTGGACCTTCCTCAGAGCAAGTTTATCTAATGTACTGGAGCGCAGGATCTGGACTTATAATCAGATGTATGAGTATACTGGCAATATATGTGGAGGCAAATTTCAGAGGCAGTAATGGAGACCGTGACTGTGAGCAGGATAAGCTGCTTGGGCATGCGGTGTGCCCACACTATGTATGTTCTTCTATACGGCACCAGAAATTACTACGGACCCATGTAGGTACAATAACTCATAAATATATCGTTCATCAGGAGGACAATGAGTAAATAATATACCATGAGAAAATAATTCAAATTTAACAATTATTTTTATTTAATAACATAATTTTGTTTCCATTCAAAAATAATACATAGGTCTTATTAAAAATATGTGAATCTCACCAAAGTGTTTAAATATGACACAGGATGGAGTATGCCAGACTAGAGTTATTAGATAAATAATGGGGGATCAATAATATTTTTTATGCTAAGTGCCGACGGGTCTGCTAAACAGAGTGCATCACTAATTGTGATTGCACTCCCTCATGCTCATAACGCAGAGTTCACACCATATGCTGCAGACAGCCGAATCAAACAAACCGCCAGTTGCCAATGCAATCCCTCATGTTCTTAGCATATACACCATCTATTGCGGTAAGCTAACCCCCCATTAATATCAAAAAGTCACAACTATATTTACCCATGATAAGGTCCAATGTCCGACTCCAAACTGTGTCAGGAACCCCAACGCGCGTTTCGCATCTAAATTACGTCGCTTCCTCAGGGGCCCAGTTTGGACACAGTTTGGCAGCACGCCTCCCTCAGCATGCCACCAGCGCTCCAGGCAACAGAACGTACACAGTGTGGGCACACCGCATGCCCAGTCACAGTCACGGTCTGACCGCTGATCTGTCTGTCCAGATGTAAAATAAATGACTTTATTTTCTACAAGCATTATTGAGTGCCAAGCTTTTTGTTACATTTGGCAATTAGAGATAGGCAGACACCTGGATGTTTGGGTCCAGCGGGTTCGGCCGAACAATTACAAACAAAAAGTTTGGGTTTGGGTACCAGAACAGTACCAGGACCCAAACCCGAACCCCGTTTACTTGAATGATGGGCCCGAACATCCAGTATTTTCTGCACTGTCATGTGCATAACAGCATGGCAAACACCGCTTCTGATCGGTGGGGAAATCATCCCCACATGTCAGAGATCCGCGGTTCCCATGTTGTCAAAAGACAGTGGGTGTGTTCAGCTGTGATCGGAGGTATAAAATTTACCTCCAGTCACTGGTGTCAGCTGACAGGACTACTGATCACATCATCCAACACCTGCTACTGTTACCTACTGTAAGAGCAGGAGCGGCGGACGTGAGTTTTCATCTGCCGCTCCTGCTCTGTAAATAAATTGTTGACAAAAAAATGATGTGGGTTCCCCTGTATTTTTGCTAAACAGCCAGATAAAACTCACAGCAGGGGGATTCAACCTTCAGCTGTCAGCTTCAACAAGGCTAATTGCCAAGAATAGAGGGGTCCCCACGCTGTTTTTTTAATTATTTGAATAAATAATTTTAAAAAACGATGAGGTACCCCCCATTTTTGACAACCAACCTTGTTAAAGCTGACAGCTGGAGGCTGGTATTCTCAGGCTGGTAAGAGGCCATGGATATTGGCCTCTCCATCCTAAAAATAACAGCCCGCTAATTATATTTAGCGCACAGAGTGCACGCGGTGCCGCACTGGCGATCGTCACTACTCATGCTAACTAGCAGATTTCACAGAGTGCACACAGCGTCACACAGGCAAACGCCAAACTGACGCTAACTATAGTGGAGTGTGGACTGAATGCACAGTGGCATACAGGCAATGCCACTACTAGGCACTGTTTCTGACTGCACCCAATTCACGTACACAACCAGAGGGTCGGGGATCATTAGGAGTTTTCACCTGAGACGTACACGCTTGCACAAACACATCACGTTTATAGAATATACTAGCACACGGCCGTGCAGCCATGCAATCCTTTATAGCCGTAGCCTTCCAGGACCTTGCTGATGATTCAATCCGAGCTGCTTGAGGACCTGAGCATGTGACCTCTGACAACCAATGAGCAGTCATCTCATGGGCATGCTCAGATGGAGAAAATCAGGACTTTGTCTCAGGAGCGTCTGCTCACTGCTGACTAATAACTGAACCTGGGAGGGAAGCAGCAACCAAAAGCACAGTATTAGCCTGAGCAAGATGCTGGGACTGATGTCTCTGCTGAGCTGGATTCTCTGTGGCTGGAGAAGAATGGTTGACCGCAGAAGACATGGCTAGATATTCCTCCTGTGCAGCGGTGGGAGCTCGATGTCTAACACATACTGAAGAGAATATGCACAACTAATGGTGTGGTCTATTTTCTCCTGTTACCCTTGTAAAAATGCAAAATTTGGGGCTGAAGCAACATTTTTGTTGGGAGAAGTAAAATTTTCACTTTTTTCTTCCACAATAACTTAACTCCTGTGAAGCATCTGAGGGATTATTAAGCTTATTGAATGTGGTGTTAGGTGTAAATTTCCCACCGCTGCACAGGATGAATCTCAAACCATGTCCTCAGCGGTCTCCCATTCTTTCCCAACTGCAGAGGAGCCTGCTCAGCAGAGACATTGGTCCCAGCATATTGCTCAAGCTGATGCTTAGTGTCTGGTTACTGCTGCTGCCCCAGGTTCAGCTATTGTAACCAGCATTAATCAGCGGCGAGCAGATGCTTCAGGGACTGCTTTTTGTCAACTGAACATGCCCGTGGGATGACCTCTCATTGTAGGTAGGGGGTCACATGCTCAGACCCTGAAGTGGTCCTGATTGGACCACAGAAAAGGTTCTGCAAGGACACAGCTATAAAAGGTTTGCATGGCAGCTCGGCCATGCGCTAGTATAAATCCAGAATTGTGTATGTGTGGATGTGTGTATGCAATCTGATGAAAGCTCCTAAATGATTCCATTCCCTTGCATTGTTGACCGAGTGTGGTTGATTGGAGCTAACTAGCGCCAGATTGTGCCATCCAGCACAAGGCATGACAGTACTGCGTCTACAGCAGCGTCTGTCAGAGCAGCGCTGTGCGCAAATAGTGCACTTTCCTGGCCCAAGCTTAGGGTGGTTAGTGGCATCTGCCAGAGTGGCACTGTATACACATAGTACGGTAAATCTTTAGTTTGTTTTTCTCTGGCACCACAGTTGCTGCCCCGAACACTAGTGGGTCTATAGGGACTCTTGTCCTTGGAGCAGAGTCCTGTGACCAAAACACTAGCATTCACTGGGATGAGGATGATGGGATGAGACTGAAAGAGAGAAGATACAGATTAAATATTATAAAAAACTTTTTGACAGTGAGGGTGATCAATGAGCGGAACAGGCTGCCATGAGAGGTGGTGAGTTTTCCTTCAATGGAAGTCTTCAAACAGAGGCTAGATAGACATCTGTCTGAGATGATTTAGTGAATCGCGTTCATTGAGCAGAGGGTTCCATCAGATGACCCGGGAGGTCTCTTCCAACTCTACCAGTCTATGATAATATGATTCATTGCTCATGTGCTAAACCATTGTTATGCAAACCATGGCAAACCCAGCGCTGACATCGCTTAATCGACGCTGGTGTGAGACATGCATGTCTGTTAATTTTATTTTACACTGGCAAATACAGTATCTTCACTTATAAAAACTTTAGTGTTGTAGAAGTTTTCCTTCATTGATTTGATCTCTTTAGGCACTTCAAGTCTTTTCTTATTTATCGTTCCCATGATGGTTGTTACCTGGCTTTTTAGTTGTTTAGCAAGTTTTACTGACATTAAATAGTTATCTGTGGTAACATTTCTTCCTTTTTTCAAAAATGGCTGCATTAGTTTCATGACTACGTGGGCAGCTAAACGTTCATCAGCATGGCGTGGATAATCTTTTCCATGATAGGGGAAACCATTTGCAAGATATTTGCTATCCTTGTCAACAGCTAGCCAATATTTATGACCTCTTTGTCCGGCTTGGGAGGAATATACTTAGTGAAAGGACACCTCGTTTTGCTGGGGAAAAGTTGTTCATCAACAGTAATGTAAAGGCCAGGTTGGACTTCTCATCAAATCTTAGGTAATGCAAAATTGCTACAAAACGGTTCCTAAACATTGTCGTTTTACAAAATGGTATTCCCCAGGCATTTGACCAAACACTGGCAATAGAGTGATGGCTCGTGCCTGATATTCCGAGAGTGTAAAATATGGCAATAAAAGCCTCTAGCTCCTCAGCGGAAAGAGTAAAATCTTTATCATTTTTCCTGCATGCTTCTGCAATTGTACATCTCTTTATGTGAGTCAAGATGAACGAATCAAATAATAATTGCC